>NW_020456221.1:2774556-2830306 GCF_003342845.1 Nothoprocta perdicaria | reverse complement strand
CCCCCGGCGCGAGGGGAAGCGCGCGGCCCGCGCTCCCAGACACCGCGGCGGCCGCAGCCGGCCGTACGGCTCCCTATTGCCACGGCTGCGCGGGACTTGCGGCTCCTGCGTGGAAGGGACTCGCTCAGTCCCCTCTGCCTGCCTCTGGGCAGTCAGCAGGTCTCCGGAAACGGAGCTCTCCCCCCCCCCGGCCTCGTTCCCTGAAAGCGAGGAAACCGGGAGGGAGAAATGTGCCGGCACGCTCAGCCGCGGGCGTTTAAATTTGTGATAAGCACTGATAGTATTTCTTGCTTTAAGTGTGTTGGGATCAGATCACCACTAGGAACTAAACCCCTTGCTACCCAGGATAATCTCCATTTCCTGGAACACAACTTCTTAAAAACAAAAAAGGAATTGGGGAGTATCTTTCATCCAGTGTTCTTCCTGCGGGATTTACACCACCTGCGGGAACAGGTGGGCATGTGTGGGGGCTCCTGGCACAGCCGCCCCCAAGACCTTTCCTTTCTTGCTCCCTCCATATCTGCGTGCCCAGCAGAGCAAGTCTTTGATGCCTCTTTGCCACGAAGCCTGGGTCCACGTTCCACCCTTTCCTGTGGACACAGGCCGCACTGGGACCCCTTCTTTCCTGTTGCCAGGCCTTTGCACCCACACATTCCACATGGAGTGTGCGCAAGCCGCCCAGGCTCTGCGGCTCCACGAGCCGGCCCGGCGGAGCTGGGCGCCGGCCGCGCCGCGCGGCCGCTCAGCTGGCGGGGCTCTCCGCGCCCGCCTCGCTCACACCTCTTTGACCGATTGTGTGCTCTCCGGGCAGCCGGCCAGCTCCCAGAGCCTTGCCAGCGGCTCCGCAGGCGCCCTGCTGAGCACAGCCGCAGGCTCTGCCCTCCTGGGCTTGCCCAGCTCCTGGCCCTGGGCTTCCCAAGGGGATGCGGGCTAGCCGGCCGGAGCGGCACCGTCTGACACCTCCGGAGCTCCAGCGCGCAGACTGGCAGCTGTGGTTTGCTCCGGAGCTTGGCTGGGGATCCCAGCTCCCGGGTGGCTTGGGGCATCTTCGCTTGCTCACAGCCTGTCCTTTGCTGCGGGATGACTGCATGCAAAACGTGCAGCAGCAGCAGGTTGCAGGAAGCGGTTCAGGCACACTCCATTTTTTTTTTTTTTTTTTTTTCACAAATACGTAGTTACTACTGCTTTTGTCTGCTCTCCTTCCTGCCCCCCACCACAGCTCATCATTGATGAGCTCATGAAACATTAGGCCTCTATCACATGAAAAACTATAAATGTATTTACAAATAGTGAAGAAGAATTGTTCTAACCTTTTGCAAAATAACAGGCTTTTATGTCACCCAGTGCAGGCAGTGCAGGTAGCAGCATCTCTTGATACCTGTGCAGGTAGCACATTCATAGATTGCAGCAGGTAGCACATTCATAGATTGCAGCAATGGTTCCCTTTGGCTTGGGTGCATCTGCTGACCTGGGGCAATATGTTCCACAGAGTCACAGAATCCCAGAGTGGCTGGGGTTGGGAGGGACCTCTAGAGATCATCCAGTCCAACCTTCCTGCTCCAGCAGGGACATCCAGAGCACAGGGCACAGGGCGGCATCCAGGCGGGTTTGGAAGAGCTCCAGAGAAGGAGGCTCCACAGCCTCCCCGGGCAGCCTGTTCCAGGGCTCTGTCACCCTTACAGGAAAGTTCCATCTCCTCCTCACATGGAGATGGAACTTTCTGTGTTTCAACTTATATCCACTGCCCCTTGTCCTGTCACTGGCCACCACTGAGAAGATTTTGGCCCCTTCCTCTCTGCATTCTCTCTGCATTCTCCCTTCATGTGCTTATATATGTTAATCATTTCCTGGCTGATAAAGATCCACAAGATCAGTGTTGGCAGAGATTCAGCACTGGTGGATAAAACCAGATACCAAGGACATAACTGAGGGGAGTGGTGGTTTACTCTTAAGTAGACCAAGTGGACAGTGTTGAAGTGAACTGAACATGCCAGTATAAAGCACATCGGATGTTATGTGGGATTTCCTGGAAAGCTGTGTCTGTTCCAAGTGGGAGGAGAGGCATGAGCTCATGCAGATGATAAGCCCTCAGCTAAACCTTTGGTGTCTTTCTCCTTCTCCGCTGCCTCAGACCCAATGTGCCTGGCTCCTGTAGCCAGTTTTGAACCCCATATCCCAAAACCCACTGAGAACTGAAGTCCTTTACTTGAACCAGCAAGAGTGGCTGCAGACAGGCAGACCCAAGCCCACCGTGTCTTCACTTTCTTCCCATGACTTGGTCTCATTCACCTTGGACTGGTTTGCTGTGCTGTTTGTAGTCGTCCATTTTAGGTAAGTCCTACCTGTGCATTCCTGGTGAACAGCTAATTTGCTAAATTCTACTCAAAGTCTGCCCTGTTAAGTTTGGCTGCAGTGTCTTGAACTTCCTCAGCAAGTTTCCATCAGGATTTGGATGGAAAATAGGAAACAAAGGCAAAACTGATTTAGGAGGACAAAAGCCTGTGAGCAAGGGAGAAGATCTAGCTGGAAAGCTGGATGGTCCAGCCCTGACATGGACTAGGGGAGGTTTTGCCACTCCTGCTTCTGGAAATGTAATCACAGCTCCAAGCTTTGCAAGACAAAAGAGCAATACCTCAAGAGGATGTTAACCCCAAACAATGACATGGAAACCAAAAGAGTTTAAGAAACCAGTTCTAGCAAATTGTTGCACTGAATTGAGAATCATTTTGAAAATTGTTTTAGTAAAAATACTGATCAAGAAATGCATAAAAAATGATCACTTATTTGCTAAAGAAGTAAAGAGCATTAGTTTTCAAAGTCATGTGGAAGTAAAACTTCTTTCACCTACAGCTGGAAATGTCTGCCTGTGAGTCCAATGCCAGACTTCCCTCTTTTGTCTCTGATCACTAATATAGAACTTTATTACTACAAATGTGCCATATAAATAAATAGTCGCCTTGTTTCCAGGAAGACTACATTTAATACACAAAGCCCATTTGTTATACCCTTGTGGTTACCTGGGCCAGTCTGTTTTTGTTCTGTGATCAATTTTAGGTGGAGGTGAAGAGCTTGTCCCAAATACTGCCTTTCTGTGCCCATGTTCTTTGACTCCTTTTCCCTTTATTTCTCTCTATGGCCTGTCTTACAAACTCTAAAATTGACAAGGCCCCAAATTACAAAGCATTACGTTTATATAAATAGCCTAAAATGGGCTGGCCAAGTAGAGGCAGCAGAATAGGCCCTTGTGCCCAGAGGGAATGTAAAAGCAGCAGAAGTTACACATATAATGAAGGTTTGCTGTTTAAAGATCAGCAGCTGGGAAGCTTCATAGCTTGAAATGAATAGGCACAAAATAGTTGCCAGTGAATCACTCACAAGTTGTCCTTCACAGTGCTGACAGCGAGCAGAGAAGCTCTCTCATACGCCACGGGCCATGGTTCCCACTCATCTTCTCACTTCCATCCTGCAGCCATCTGATCCCAATATTGCGTGCGGCACAAGGTAGCGAGATTCAGGTCTGAAAAGAGAGCTTTGGTTCAAGCCTGACAGGCAACGTGGTGGGCAGCAGAGTGAATGGAAGGATGCTGGTGCAGGTAGTAAGAAAGTGATGAGGTGGCACAGGAGATGCTGGAGGAAGCAGGCAGGGAAAGTTTTGGCCCTGGAGTCAGGTCATCTATCCTAAACCTAATGTAGGTACAACTTGGTGAACAGGCAGCTTTCCATTAATGTCAGGTCCACTGCAGCAGGGGTTTTCTCAAGGCACAAACTCACCACCCAGGCGTAGAGGCACAGCACATAACAGCAGCTTTGCTCTCTTCCAGAGTCTTCTGCCTCTCACACACTTCTGCTCTTCATTTCTATTCATCAATAAATGAAGGAAGAAAGTGGGGAAGTGCATGGCTCTTGTTAAAAGCTTGAGCAGCTTTTCATAGCAATAAAGGGGGCAGCATTGTAATGAGCTACTTGTCAGAGCGTGTGCGTGATGTTTTTATGGCAACTTAATTGAAGTGAGAGGGGAAGACTACACATTAGCTCGCTTTTTGTTTTTCAGAAAACATAAAATATGGGCTCTGTTTCCATTTGAGTTTCCTGGGGGCTATATTCAGAGCTGTTTTTTTTTCCTCTTTATCTCCAAATCTATGAGAACTTTATTTTCATATATTTTTATTACTAAATAAGCTGTATATAAATAACTTATGGGGCAGAGTTATCTGTTAGCCTTCCAATTAAGATTAATTTGTCATTAAATAACTGAAATGATAAGGATTTAATACTGGTGCTCTTCTAGCAGAGGACAGTTTGCATGGGAGAACTACTGGCTCGGAATACAGAGTTGGAACAGGCTGCCCAGGGAGGCTATGGAGTTTCCTTCTCTGGGGACCTTCCAAACCCGCCTGGATGCCGCCCTGTGCCCCGTGCTCCGGGTGTCCCTGCTGGAGCAGGGGGGTTGGATGGGGTTGACCCCCTAGATGATCTCTAGGGGTCCCTTCCAACCTCAGCCACTCTGTGGTTCTGTGATATGAACCATGCTAAGTGTGTTCACTTTTAGCAAACCATAGCTCCTGACATTTCTGTAATAGAGTTTTGGGTCACCTATTTGCAGCTCCTGTGCAATAATGACTAACACTAAATACTTGATGACAAGATGTAAAATACACAGAAAAGTACTCAAGAATACACCAAAGGAGGGAAAATCATAAATATTGATCATGACAAGGCTTCTATATTTAGATTAACCTCCTTGGCTTCCACAAAGATACCTACATGTATACTGCTAAGTACACTGATAAGGTTAAGCACATTAAAGTAAAATTGTGCATCAACTGAATATTGATGGTGTTTGTTATGGGCTTGGAAAAATGTTTTTCTGGAACAGACAATTGTTTGAGAATATTGTGGAAGAAGAAGCAGTAGGATTTGATCATGATTTGTGGGTAGAGATAGAAGAAAAACTGACAAAGTGCAGCAAATTGCAGCCTCCAGAGAATGAGAGGCTAGTGCAGATCAAGAAAACAATAGTAAATGGGAAGAGAATTGCTACAGAAAGTAAGAAGAAGATGCTCACACTGCATCTGCAGTTGTGCACTTGGAAAACGGTAGCCATATAGTCCCAACAAGTGTCAAAGACTTTAGTTAAAGTCTTCGCTGTTCTGGTGACACAAGCAGCAGAAAAACAGTTTGCCTGGAGCTCTTCCCTAACATACACTCTTTCTGGATCCTAATTCAGGAGATGGTCCCCTGAAACAGACTGACTCTGTGATCTGGCTAATTCCAGCAGCCCAAATCATTTTTAAATTATAGCAGATGTCAGACTGACTCTTACAAAAATGAGGTTAAGCGATGAAAGCTCTACGAAATTCCAAATGTAATTTCTGCTTTGTAGCTTTAGTAATTTTGAAAAGGCATGTGAAAATAGCTGGTGTAAAGAGGATATGCCAATCAGTGTTTACTACCACAAGAATTACTATACTGCATGAAGCCAAAGGCCTACGTACTTGTAATGTCCTGTTTCAAGCAGTAGCCAGCAGTATACATTCATGAAAATTAAAGGGGATGGACACAGAAGAGTGATGTATCCTACATTCAGAATCCCTATAGACATTTATTGGTCTAGCTGTGTCAGGATTTTTATATTTAATGACCAATAATCTGCTAATCTTTTTTTTTTTTTTGTAAACCTCTTTGTACTTTCACTGCTTTACAACTTCTTGTTGAGGCAGTAGATCTGTTTTTTGCTGTATGAAAAACACACTTTCATTTTAAATCTGAATATGTCCTGTTTCTCATGCTTGAGTAAAACTGAATAATCGGGGTGTGATTTTACACCTAATCAACACAATTGCTATTGATTTTAGAGGAAGTCAGGGTTTCTCATCTAGTGCACTGTGGGACCCAAAATGCATATATTGACAATTATGTCGATTAGTAATTTATGTAACAAGACCTAGGACCTGTTGACACTTTCATTAAAAATTAATTGAACTTTGGTTCAATTCAAATTAGGCTATGTGGTTCATCTTTTAAGAGCATTTTACTTCTGTGCCTCCTTGATCTACAGCAATCAGTGGCATGGTCTAAAACATTGTGGATCATAAGATATATTCACAGCCAGTGGAACAAACTTTGAAGAAACTTATTTCTGTAAACTAACCAAAAATTGCGTAACTAACCATTTAGAACTTGGCCTGACTTTGAGGCTGTGTTGTCCTGTAAAATCAGTAGATGTTTCAGTTGTATCAACTGTACAAACTGTGTTTTGCCAAAATATTCCAAGCAGTACCTGCATGCTAGGAAAATCCCTTTGAAAGAAGCGTCTTGTATAAGCTTGCTCGAACGCACTTGGATTTTGTTGTTGTGTGACTGAGACCATTAGTCTTCTAATGGCTGAATGTTACAGGAAGGGGAGACAACAGATTTTCAACCTGCAGAAGAAAAGTTAAAATGCAGGTCATGGGATCCATTGTTGATAAGAAAACAACTAAATCAAATCCAAAGGGAGCAGCATCACATGCACACAGTATGTGTGTGTACATTGTTCAAAATAAGATGAGGCCTTTCCTAACTTGCACTGACACTCTGTGAACATCGTTTTGATATGTGTTAATGTAGTTAATGTAGTTGCACAGTTTAATGAAATACACGAGCTGACGCCCAACTCTGCAACCCTCACTTTGTAAGTGGCATTTATTCACATCCATGGTCTCAGAGAAGACAATGTGTTAAATGCTCTTCCAGGAAATGGTTCCAGAGACGAGCCTTTCAATTACAGTCAATTAAATAAACACGGTATGCTTCATTTAAATGCATGAGAATTCATTTAATTAAAAATGCAAACTATAGTTTTCCTATTGTGGGGTATATGCTCAGTTATTCTCAGCAGCTTAGTTAGAAAGTGTAATGTTACCTACTCATCGCAGGACTGGAACAGCCCAAGCTATAAAGCTAAGCTGAAGATTAATTTCATTGTGACTGGAATTTAGGAACAGAGTAGCCATTTCACGAATTCTTGAAAATCAGAAATAGAAAATAGGAGCTTGATTTGAGTCAGTTTTGTCAGTAACTATTAAAATATCTGAAATATCTTTGATTTTTCTTTTCTAGCTATAATGTAAGTAAATACATTCCATCGAGGAAACCATTTCTTTCAAGCTCAAGCACAAAATTTACTCATGCTCACTGCTGCCCCTCGTGGTGGAAGCTTCTGTGATCTGGACATACGGTGTGACACCAACAGCGTTGTTGTGTTAGAAAACAAATAGCCTTGGCATTTTTGCAACCAAACCAGGAAACAAGGATCTGTAAAAGTAATAACAAATAGGAACCCAGTTTGGGTCAGACATAGACATAAATAGTTGTGTTTGGGGAAAAAGTCAGCCAAAGCAGTCAACTGTACCTAAGGAAAAAGTGATATTTCTAGAGCTCAAGGCCTCCTTGATTCTCTATTTTAGGTCATGACATTTCCTTTAAAGTACTTCAGGCCTTGTTTCAAGAAAACACAAAGTTGTGGAAGTAATATACCTAGAATTAATGATTTTTTTTTGCTAGCTTCATAAATTCAAAGGCAAAAAAAAAAAAAAAAAAAAAAAATCCCTTAATCCCTTTGACTGAAAGAACACTACAGTAGAAAATGGTCAGACTTATTGCCCCACAATTACTTCTTTTTCTGGTTACACTGCTCTATGGCTTCTGTCACAAACTGTGACATAGTTAATTTTTTTTTTTTTCTGTTTCAAATGCCTGCAGGGTACTTCACTTAAAGCCATATTGTTTTACTCAGCAGGAAGGACTCCTGACTCTGTTCACCAGTAACACATCTCCCATTCATATTGGTGATAGTGAGATTTAGTCCATTATCATTCATCTAATGATTCTATTTGCTAGTATTTTCCATAATATTGAATAACCCCCCCCCCCCCACACACACACATAAGCAGGCAGTTAAAAGATTAAAGTTAAAAGGAAAAGTTAAAAGATGCTTTCTGAAATGGTAGACAAAGCTGTTTCTTTGAAGACTTTTGTGTGTGTGTGTGTGTGTTTGCAAGACTCAGGCTGTCTTTTTTGCTACTGGTAAAGCCTGGCATTTGGCACTCCCAGTGTGTCATGAAAAGAAATGATGCCTTTTTAATTGAAAGAAATTCCTAGTGATAAAATGCTTAGGAAGCACTGAATTCACCAGATCAGACCTTGCTGCTCAGTTAGGCTGTATTTTACAGTCATTAATGAAAACGAGATTCTAGCCCTGGGGAGGTATTGACTCCACCTGGCATCTGCCAAATGCAGGCAGGTTCTTTCTTTAATATTTTCTTTTGCTTGACTATGTCATGTATTATCGGAGAAGGAAGATGTCATTACATGTTGATTAGATTCTACAGTGGTAGGAGGAAATCCAATGATACGGTATCTGTTTTCAGAAAGCACATCTCAATGGGTCCCTAAATCCTCATTACAATCTGGGTTCTCTTGCTACATGTCTGTACTCTCACCACATTCCCAAATGGTTCTGTCCTGTAAGGATACTCTGGAAAAATAACCTAAATGCTTGTGCTGGTCCTAATGCCTTCCATGCACATGGGCTTTGCCACTTTGTCAGAGATAATCCTGGGGAATATGGACTTTTGAGACAAACAGACTGTGAGGACTCCAATAACATAGCCATAAAAATCCACTACACTTCCTCCTTCAATCTCGTAGCTTATTTTTAACTGCATGTTTTTTTTATCAAGCATAATTGTAGTAAGGTCTTCTTAAAATTGAACCTCTCGTGTTTCCTCCTCTTGAAATGCACAGCTGCAAATGAAGTATTGAGATTGTGCAGGCTATGGAGGACTAGGGGAGAAGAGCAATGGGAAGGCATAGGGTTTAGGGAAGAAGGTGTGTTTGGGTGGCTGTGTGTGATGGTCCAAAGCATTGTCTCTGCAGATGGCTATGGTTATTTGCTATCACATTTCAAGGTGTTTTTTGGTGGAAGCTTTGTTTCTTTCTATCTGGCACTGAGTTTTGCTCATGATCTTCCCTTTTAGTGTTATCTTCTCTAATTGAGCACTCC
Source organism: Nothoprocta perdicaria (assembly GCF_003342845.1). NCBI lineage: Eukaryota > Metazoa > Chordata > Aves > Tinamiformes > Tinamidae > Nothoprocta > Nothoprocta perdicaria. The sequence continues at coordinate 2,821,260 of NW_020456221.1, read as the reverse complement.
AGCAATCTACAGTACACAGGACTGTACATTTTGATGAATGTTCAGAGCTCATTATATGCCACCAAAGAAACATTACATAACTGAAGAATACGTCTTAAAAAAAAAGGGGGGGAGGGAGAAAAACTATGAGAAAGGTAAGATTAGAAATGCAAAAGAATCGTATTAGAATAGTAAAGAAACATTTGACAAGCAATAGGAAAGTTTCAAGTTAAATGTTGGATCTATAAATGCCTTAGCTGATATTAAATTTTCTACTTTGCCCTGTTTCTATCATTCATGCATAACATGTTTGACAAGTGCTCTGTCGACTTTGTAAACACTCTATGATCACATCAAGAAATTTGCATTTTCCTAAAACTTACACTCTCAGATCATAACTGTCACCAGAGTCCATAGGGAAGGGCACAAGAATTTAAAAGTTATTCTGGGTAATATTTTAATGAAAATCTAATTTAAAAAAATGAAAACTATAAACACTTTAAAAAACAACTTTAAAAATATTTGACTTCCTCCCAGATGAAAACCAGATTTTCTTTCAAAGTCCTATATCTTAAAAACATCTTGTCAAATTAATTTCAAACTTTTCATGGGTAAAAGCACATGAGAAGTAGGCAGAAGGGAGTTTGTTAAAAGATGTTGTGTCAACATCAGACTTGTAATGGAAAAAGATTTCTAATCTCAGCTGAAAGGTTCATTGCAGCAGGCTGTGGACTCTATGAAACTGTGGTTCCCTTCAGTTCTGTGGTTTTGTAAATGGCTAGATTAATCATAACTTTTATTTTTAAAAACAAAGGCAGAGCCATAGAAACACAAACTGGCAATTAAAGGCAGAGGTCTGCCACTGTGAACTTTTCCATGCTGTCTCTGGCCCTCTCCTGATTCCTGTTATGACTCCTAAGGGGGCCGTTGAGACACGTGAAGCGCAGAGGTCTTCAAGGAGGGAGAGACAGGACTGCCAGACATGAGGGGCTGGCTGCTGCGAGCCTCCCCTTGAAGATTTGTGCAGAGCTGAACAAGCCTCTCTGCTAAGAGGCCAATGTGGGAACAGCTGATTAGATTACAAAAGCATTCTTCTCAGAGAAAGTAACCAGTGGAACCAATATTTCCAGAGACAAAGTGCCTGAAGTTATACACCTACACAATGACTTGATTTGTATGGACAGCAAACACATACTCTCTCTCTTGACTTCATTAACAGGAAAGGCTTTTCTCTGTCTTTGAAAACTGGGTCACATCTTGACCTGACTGTGCCCAATAACGAGTTTAAGTTCTTGATTCTAATTTGTTGGTCGCTTAATGGATTTCTGGAGGAGACATGACTGACTATCACTTCAAGGCCTATTAACACTGCCAAATAGGTAAACTGTTAACTTGCACATGGCAGCTTAATATAGTTATTTGACTGACACTACAGGTTGGGCTGATAAAGTAAATAAAGTTGATGCCATGACTTCTGTTCAGCATTTGACTTGGCGTGCATGGTGTTTTGATTAGAAAGTGAGAGAAATTCAAAGTCCTCATGGCCCATACTCACTGGATGAAACACCAGATATCTGATGTCAAAATATACTGGTGCATAAGTATATTGGTGTGTACTGAAAGGAGATGTGGCTTTTGGGCTTTCACTGCTTAATACAAATCAAAAAAAAAAATCTTATCTGGAATCAAATGAGCTGCTGTTCAAGTTTGCAGAGAGCATTGCTTAATGAAGGGGACACATGAGCAAAGCAGAATGATCACTACTGCCCTTCATCATTCCTCTGTGTTATAACTCAAGCTGACAGAGCAATAGATACTGACTAGCAGTGTAAGTCAGTTTGACAAAAGTCACTGCCTGTTTACACTCTATACAAGGGAATCTCAAGAAAGATGCTGGGATCTGAGCAGCTGGAGTGTATTCATTTTGAAACAGTATCTGATGTACAAGACCACCTCAGACAGACTGAGCTCACCATCTACTCTTAAAGCACTTATGGGAGCAGGCGCTGCCACCACTGGTGGGGTGGGACTGTCATATTCATAATGCCTACCAGAAGACAACACAGAAGTCTCACAGAGTATAAACACAAAGCTGAAGGGAAAAGGAAGAAAGAGAAGGCATTTTTTTCACTCGCCTGTCTTGACATGTTGGTTGGAGAAGATGTAATGAAAATGGGATGAGCAAGAGAAGAAGCTCTACTTATTTCCACGTGACTGGAAAGGCCATTCTCCCTCAAGGCAGAGCAGCTCGTCAAATCCCATCTCAGCACCGAGGAAGAGCATTGGGACTACAACCTGCTGTAGTCCAAGGATTTGGTGATGAATTGAAATATAGCATTTATTCAGGCAAGTTCTACAACCTATGCAACGTGGAAGGTTTAGATAGTTCATCATAAACTGTTTTCTGCTGCTGTTGTATTTCTCTACATTAAAACAATTTTTCTCTTGTCCATAATGTGCCAACTGATTTTGTGCCCAACCTTTTATTGATTTTAGCACCACATAGAATTTTGTGAAGTTCACTAGCTTATTGCTTAACTTGCTACTCAGTAAGCACCTTGACATATCTTTTATTATCTGCTGATCTTTCTTCGCTTGTTTCCCTTCTCTTTTAAAATCTGACCTCAAGCTGTCAAAAAATAAAGATTTTTACTTGATGTCCTCTTCATTGCCCTAAAATGCAGACAAAATCAGAAACAACAGGGAAACTAAGCTGTTCTTATCACATACAGAAGCACCTCATTTTTCACTATAGTTATTTTGGTAATGTGGTATGCGATTTATTGTAAGAGTGCAGTATTAGTAAGGTACTGTACTCATGCTCTATTGCTCTTCCTACTTTACTAATGTCATTACAGTAACTGTGAAATGAAAATAACAGAACCTGTTCTTTAGAGTAGCATGTTTTGCTTTGTATTGTCTAACTTGGTTAACTTTCATTGCTTATTCAAAGAAAGCACTAAATGCACTTTGGAAATATTCAGAAATGCATTCCAAATCAACCAAATTTTCTTATATAAAAAAAAAAAGACAAAACAGAATTGATTTTAGAGAGTTTTGGTTCAGGCCTTTAATGGGGTAAAGCTGGTGCCTGCTTAAGTGAATAGGCAAAACTGATACTTGAAGAGTGGCATTCAGACACACTTCTTTATAGCATCATATAATACTATACTGCACCCATATAAGATAGGATACAGAGATGGTCTTGAGGAACTGCTATTGTAATATTCTGAATTATTTCAATCCAGTTCATGTGTTTAGAATGCTTTATGTTAATTTAATTGAATATTTTTCTATCTCAACTGAGAATTGGTCTAGATATTTATTTCATTTATCCAGACAAAGTTTGACACTTCTGATTTAGTAAAAGTCCACAAATCAGTCAATAAGAATATACAAGCCTTTTTTGCTTGAATTAAAAGGAATTAAGTCTTCATCTGCATTTGGTCATGTTCATATTCGAGGCCAAAGTGCTATAATTTAATTTGTATTCTAAGGAGTGTTATGTTCTTCAGAAGATAAACGGAACTCTAAGATCCAAGAGGATGAGAAAAGAAGGAAAAATGAATCAGCCAAGCAGTAAAGTCCAATCTACAGGTTCTGGAGGTGCTCACTACATCACTCTTGCATCTAACGACCTGACCATGGTTAATGGCAGTATGGAAAGATGAGGTGGATCGGTCTTAGTTCATAATAGATAGATACCCATATCACTTAATCCCTGCAGCGTTGTCAGGAGTAACTGGCATTGGACCTCATAAAGAGATGGTGGATCAAGAGATGCAGAGAAGGTGAGAAGGTCCCTTCAGAGGAGAATTGTGCTACTCTTGACAGCGATATGGAGAAACATATAATCATCCTCATGCACTTGTCCTGTCATTCAGGTTCTCACTGTCTCATTCTCCTTTTCTGTTCCACCACAACATATCATAAAACGATGGGCACAATAGAGGAATTGTGTCCCAAGTTTTCAATAACCAAAATACATTCAAATTAGTGTGTGTTTTCCTTCTACTTTTGCTGCTGGTGTTTTTAAGTAAGTGCTTCCAATCACTATTGAGTTTCTGCTGCTTGATCCTATGGTGAAGTCATAATCCCAAATTTACATCATCACAGACTGTTGCCCTGGAAATGACTAATGGCAAAATTCAGCCTTTGTACTTTGTACAGCAATTTAGAATGCTAGTTTAAAAAAAAAAAAGAGAGAAAGAGAGAGAGAGAGAGAGAGATTGTATAGATTAAAATCTCATTTTGTGTGTTTAAAAACCATGCCTTTTCCCTTAAATGTATTCAGGATGACCTAGAAAATGCTGTTTGTTAAATCATAGATTTAAAAGGAATATTTAGACCTATGAATATAAAAATGATCAGTCAATTTTACTCTAAAATCCAAGTTAAAAGTTAGTCTCTGTCTTCGGATTTTCTAAGATCGGTTTGCAAGTAGTAAAAGTATTGTTACAGGATTCATTGAAGTACCATTACTGGAGGAAACCAATTCTTTTCAGGATTGTTCAGAGGTTCTGGGTAATGTTTTTAAAAGTTACTTTGCAAAGCTGTCTATTTGAAAAAATTCATCCATAATGATTTGAAATATTCTGCATCTAAAAAAGGAATGTAAAATAGTAAAGAATATCTTGATACTTTTATTTTCAAACAAACAAACTGAATACTTAAATTTTCCAGCTGATTTTTCTCCATCTTCACTTTTCTCCATTTTTCTCCCATCCATTTTTCTCCATCTCTTGCAGGTTGTAAGTGCGTAAGGTGCCACGTGTTTGGAGCCTAGTTCACCCAAGAAGTGTCACAGTTCATGCAGATCAGATGGACTGATCAGTCCTGCTCTCCTCTTCTTTTACTCTGGACAAAAGCATATCTGGGGAAAAGCTGCTGGGTATTTTGTCCTAGGCACTCTCATCCCAGTTATACTCTTCCCTGGCAACTTAATTCAGCATGAGCTGAACTCAGTAGGAATTGATGAGCAAACTTCAGCCCTTAGTCTCATCCTCAGCTAAACAATTCACAGTGTCTCCACTCCTGACTGCCTGAGAGTGACAGGTACTCAGCTACATCACTCAAACTCACCCCGTGTGAAATATAATGGAAGTGATGCAATCTGATAGGGAGAATGATATATACCTCCTCAACTAATGAAGGGCTCATTATTCTCAGCTCAAAATGGTTCATAGCCCCAGGATTTTACTGGATCTACAACTATAGCTTGAATTCTAAGGAAGCCATGGTGACTTAAAATGCTTTCCTGTATTTTTGAGCCAAGAGACTGCCTTACCCAGAATGGTCACCTTAGTGCACTTCTGCAGCTCTGAATCATTTCTTAAGACTAGAAGACTACAATTTTGTTTGAAGTTGGGCTTCGAAAGAACTGGAAGCTTTGAATAGTGTTTACCACAGCACAGCAAAGATAAGAAACTTTCTTTTACCTACATAGTTCTTGTAGGTAAGATGATCAAGGCATGTTTTCCCCCTGCTCCCAGAGCAGATATATCCACAAACAAGCTCTGTACATTTTCACAGCATAATAATCATACCATTCAAACTGCTTCATTGAACAGCTGGATAGCACCTACACAGCGTGTCCATCACAGCATGGTGTGATGGACCATTTAAACACTTCCTAACTGTCTAGGAGAACAGATCTGTTTGCTGGAGATCATTTCATAGCCATAAAATTAAGGCAGACAACCTGGTAATTTTATTTCAGATCACATAATTCCAATCTAATTCCAGACCGCAGGGGTCTCCAGTCCAACCTCATGCTCACAGCTCTGAGGTTGGAACAGGCTGTTTATGGCTTTGATCAGCCAGGTCTTGAAATCCTCCAAGTCCTGACAGTGGCAGCACAGCCTCTCTGCACAACTCGTGCCACCCATGGACTATTCTGGGGAAAGCTCTTCCTTTAAGCTGATGTGAACCTCTCATTTCAACTCAGGCCCTTGTCTCCCATACTGTGCCCGTGCAACACTGTGAAAAGTCTGTCCCCACCTTCTTGCTTGATTCTTTATTCAGCCATAATTCATATCCATTTTGCAGTGGGCAAAGGAAACAAACAGTGGCAGAACTGTAACTCCAATATGCTAGCAAATGGAGTTCTCACACTTCTATTATCTGGTGATGAAAAGAGAGTATTTTGTCAACCTTTTCATAAATTTTGCTACCAAGCTCTTCATCACATTATATTACCTCAAGGCTATGTGATTTGCAAGCTTCTGAAGCACTTTTTATTTGTCAGCGTCAGCACTCTTAGTTATTTGTGCTGCTCTGTGAAGTACAAGAAGGTTGCACTCTAGGACAGACAGACCCTAGTCTTTTGAACAGAAAGGGGAAATAAATCTTTTGGAAGCTTCTTTAGATTAAAGAAAAAATCAGCTCAAACAAGAACTGTTGCTAACCACACAACTGGCATTTGCCATTTCAAAGCAGGTAGGAGAGAAAGACAACAGGGCTGTTTCTACATGCTGCTTGCTACTTGGTGTTGGGAAAAGCTCACTGCTGTGGTTTAGAAGAGCAGCTACTGATGGGAAAGCTCCCGTATGCAGAGTGACCAAGCACTGGAGATCAAGGCTGCAGAGACAGAGGGACAGAAGTGTCCATTGGCATTAAAGGATGGTACAAAGGTTGTAGTGAAGAGCTACTTGGAGCTTGTCTGTTTAGAGTATCCCTGGAGCAGTGAAAGGCAAGCTGAGGAACGACAGCCAGAAACATGCTAGGAATGAGCACAACTTTCTCAAACAACCACTCCCACAGAAGTGGAGTGAGAAGTGGAGGTGAGAGTAAAGGAGACCACATCCTCATTTAAGAGCGGATTTGGTGCTTGGAGGGTTTCTCAAACTGATTGTATATTGTAGTACTGGTTACAAGAAATGTCTGGACTCCATAACCCAGAAATTTCTCTGTCATGTTCCCCTGCTCCTTCTTCTCACAGTTTCTCTTTTCTATCTTTATCAGAAACTTTTCAAAAAACTGGAACATTGATTGTTTCTCTGTTTCAACTAAGAGGGAGAAAGGCAGGGAGAAAGAGTACAAGGGAAAGGGTATTACTTCTGGTACATCAATTATCACATGCACTGTCTTCCTTCCAGAAGTAAAGGATAAGTTTTCATAGTATATCAGCACCTCTATCACTCTTTCTGGGTTATGCCTTGCAGAACCCCCAAAGATGATGGGGAGAAGCCATGAATATTAGACTCAAAGAGCCAAGACTTGGTAATAAAGCTTTTCCCAGAAGTAGAGAAGAAAAATTATATTTTGAATAGTTCTTTTTTTTCCAAAAAAAAAATGTCTGAGAAAAGATATGTAAAGGAGTCTATTTAAAACAAGACACGTCAGTTTTTAGGAAGCCACCATGTATTTTTTTAAAATGTTCATTTATACTGTACTTCTGTTTCCCTAGAGTACATTTCTGTTTCCTTTCTTCTTTTCCAAAAACAAGTAAGTGCTAAATGAAACAACTCAGAAAAACTTGTCTTAGGAGTTTATTGCATGCTATTTTTGGTGCTGGTACTAGTGTTGGGATAAAGCAAAATGTACTGCAGAAATACATAAGAACTATAGGTTCCTCTCCAGCCCCACTATTATTTATACTCATCTATGTAAATAAATAAATATACTATGTAAAACTGTGGTACTATTCAGCAACATCTCACATTGTGCCTAATCCAAAGCTTAAATACAATTTATTTCTAAAATGAACTGTCCAGAAAGGTGCAAAATCTGAAAAAAAAAATGGAGACTGGGAAAAGAATGATTCCTTTGTCCATAAGTTTTTGAAGAAAGACTTTCTCTTGCCACGATCAAGCAACTGTTGTTTTACATAATGACTGTAAAAGAAAATAGCTGTTCAAGTATATAATTATATAACACTTTTTAGAACTGTATTAGGCTTAGATAACCAAAATATGAGTCTTTATTTCTGCTGAGAAGAGATTTGAGTCTGTATAGAAAGTTTAGACTACAAGTGAGAACCTAAATCTTAGACTTCTTTTGACTCAAATACGCTGATAAATCAAGTGTGTGAATGTGAATTTAGTGAATGTACATTTGTAAATACATTGAGAAATACATGAATGTAAACATATTGACAAATCAAATATATTCAAAATACTCCTGTGCCAAAAAGTTGTTAACATTCTGATTGCATAAGGCATGCATGAAGTACGAGCAATTATTTGAGTATAGGTCAAAACTGCAACCTTTAAATAGACTTTATTTCTCATTTTGTGCAAAATGAGTTTGAGGATGACTTCAAAAATCACAGAGTCTCTGAGGCCTCGAAAATGAGTTTTCAATATATATTGATATACATTGTAAATAATAATCCTGAACACTCCACCAGGTACGTTCTTCATGATAATGGAGACAATCTTTCTACAAGGACAATTATTGGAAGTCATAGCAGAAGATTTTGCAGTATTTTGGAAGATGATTCTTGCAGAAAAGATGGATACTTTTTCAGTAAGATAAAGAGATGTCTATGCTCACTGCAAAGTTAGTTAACTGGGCATTTACTTTCTAGCAGAAACACTGACAAATGCTTATTTAACTTATTCGTAAGGAAAATGTGCTGCAATTGTATACTTTACCTCACCTTGCAGCAGCATACCTGAGTAGGCATGCTCAATCTCAGTTCACTCTCTAAGTATTTCAGTGTTGAGGTATGGGCCACACTGGCAAGTTTTATCCACACAAGTATGTTGGTAAAGAGCCAGGAAAACATACACACCTAACCAACACAGCTCTTGCAACAGAAGAATTTTTATAGATATAATTACCCTGTCACAAAACACATTCAAGGATAGAAGTTGTACTTCATTGGGACCTAGGGTTTTTTTTGTTACACTGGCAAAAATGCTGCTTTTGCTACTGTAAGTTGTAGTGATTCCTACACACTGATTCCTGAGTCTGCCTGCAAACCTTCTTAACTGTAGCCAAAAAATAGCCAACTTTTGCACTTGCCCAAAAGTTAACAAGAGAAATGGGTAGGACCTCAACAACAATCATTACAGTAATTCCTTCACTAAAAAAAAATACTGAAAGTAGAATTGAGGTTGAAAATACATAGGCCTTTTATTCAAATGTACTTTTTTTTTTTGCTAATTTCAACCTGTCAATTTTGAAATATTTAAAAATATCATTAAGATTGAGAGGTTTAGCCCAACCTATTTAATTGCCATGTTGTTTCTAGGAGCTTTCAGGTGACACCATCCCTATCGTTCCTTGTTTGAAATGAATTCTCTGAAATGCTTGGCTACCTCATCTCCCTTTGAAGTAAATACAGCTGACCAGTTCACAAAATTGAGGTCAGGAAAAGACTCCTCAGGTAAGAGCAGCTCGGGAGGCACTGGCCTGACATTTCAGAAATGAGTTTGTGTTGTGCTCTCTGAAGTCTGTGGGCCCACATCCACGTGCCCCTGAGGTCAACAGAAAAGCTCTGCTCATTCCCGTGAACGCAGGAAAGGAGGAATCATAATTATCTCAAAATGAGACGAATGCCAATCTATAGATGAAAAATTTTGGACTAAGACTGAATTTGTCTGAACTTGTTCTTTCAGGAAAAATATTTCCTTCATATCTTACAGCTCACAGGCATTCTTGCGTATATTAACATATACATCAAAATATGGAGCTTAGCTGTTTTAAACTTTAATAGGAAAATTATGCAAAAGAGAGAGTTCAAGGGAAAAGAAACTCATGAACATGTCATAATATCATCTGGAACACTATTTCTTTGCTGTGTTACCTCTGAGCACAATTATGTTGTAGTATTTCTTCAGTGAAACAAACTTTCAGAAATACAGATGAAAATTAAAGGAGCTGTAGGGTAAACACGCTGTGTTAAGGGCTATTGAGCTTCACTTGGTTTCTTTCACAACAGAGGAGGGGTTTGCAATGGGTCCCGTGCTACCACAAGCCAGGCAGGAAGGGGACGTGAGCGGTGGGTCCCCTGCACGGGGCTGTGGCCTGGCCAAGAGGCACCACACGCTCCTTGGAGGCTCCCTGTCTCCCCCAGGAAACCACCATGCTGCCTGCTGCATCCCACCTCCTTCCATGACGGAGCAGGGATGTGCTTGTATCTGCATTACACAATATAGTGGAGGTGGAAAGGCTTTTCACATGTGTCTTTGTTAGAGTAACATAACATAACATAACATAACATAACATAACATAACATAACATAACACTGGTTTCTTTGAGCTGGCCCCAGCAATTCCATTGCACTGCTGATCAAAAGCTGTGTAAGAACTGACCATCACTTTCTGGTCCACTCTAAAAGTGAAAAATTACTGCCCGTCAAGGTGAAACTTCAGAGTAAGCTTCAGATATAAAAACAGCTCGTGAGAAAAGGTTTTACATCATGCTTATTTTTGTTATTATTTCCATGCTTCACTCTAAATATTGAGAAATAGAAATACTGCAAGCTTTTTCTTTGCATTGAGGAGCATTTGGTGGGTTGTTATTTCAAAACTTACATTTTTCACCTCCATTGTGAAAATAGGAGTCTAGCCCTTAACCAACTATGGCATTTTCTATTCATGGCTCCTCTGTTAATAGTTAACACTGTAGTTCTCACACTGCAAATTCACTCTGACATCTGCACCATTATATTGTGAAGAAAGTATGAATATCCCACTACCTCCTTCTCAGCTGCAAAACCTTATTTGTACATCACTATGGAAACTGCTGCCCCAGCCCAGCTTAATAGGGTGCTTGTCTAGACAGCATTAAACATATCTGCACTTATGTGCGTCTGGTTTTAGCAGCCAGGTGTGCAGAAGGTGTGGTGGAGGGAAGGGAGACAGCAGAGAGGGAGTGGGAAAGACTTAAACCATTTCAGCAAACCTTCAGGTTTACATGAGACTGCCCTAATTCCAGGGCCTGCCTTGGGTTGTAATTTTAACCAGTGCTCACTGTAGAGCACCCATCCATGTACAGGAGAGCTTGCAAGGCTGGTTTGACTCGGGTAAGGCACAGCATGGCACGGGAGCTCCTCCCGGAGCAGATGTGCCCTGCAGGCGGAGCACATTCCCTCCAGGACGGCACAAGGTACCTGTGGAAAAGCAGCAGGTCACGTCCGTCCTGCCTCCCTGTCTAATCTGCTGGCTGAGTCACAGGGAGAGCAGGCGAAAGCCCCCGCAGTGCCACCTCCTCGTCTCGGCCTTTGGAAGGAGACGCCGGTGGAGACTGGGATGAGAGGCCTCATGGCTTCACCTTGGCACAGCCCCTGCAAGAGCGGATTCACCAAAACCTGCCATTTCACCATCCTAACACTCCGGTGCCCAACTTAGCAGGAACTTTCAGTATTTCCAGAGCAAGCAAAAACAAAACAACAACAATAACAAAATCACACACTTGTTTTCATCATTAACCCCACAGTAAAAGAAGGCACAATTTGATGGCTGGCATGGTGTTAGGATATAGGAGAACCAGATTTTGTGGCATTCCCTTCCCAGAAAATGTCTGAACCAGCCTGCTACACTGTGCTTTGGGTTGCTGACCTCTCAGTGCACATTTTTTTATCTTGCAAACACATACTGCTATGGTGTCCTGCTGACATCCATGCACTGACCAACCTCAGTCTTCCAACAAACATCCTGTAACCCTCAGACTTAAAACGAACCTAAAGCTTTTCTTGCTTCTCACCCTCTGCCTTTCTTGCTTCTTCTTTGTTTGAACCACACAAATATCCCCTGAGTCATAAGGAATAAATGCCGGGATGTTCTCTTGGAAGAGAGAGGGTAACATTAGTGAGAGATACAGGATTTTAAGAAGGCTTCCCACTCCTTGAAGTGGGAGGAAACATCAAGAATCTAACCCTTCTTTCCTGTTCATTATTTTCACTAGGATACTGGAAACATATATCCTAGTGAAAAAACGTATATAAGTTAAACTAAGCAAACTGATCAGGGAAAAAACAATGATGAGAAAGCAGTGGAGAAGAGCAGAGCAAAGTACTGGGGGTCAATCTTAATTTTTGCTGAATGAAAAACCACTCAACTATTCTTCATGTTTTCCAAATGACTCTAATAATCCTAGGTAGACAGTATAAAATTTTGTAGCTAACATATAATAGGTAAATACTTACATATGTGTATATGTATATATACATACACACACATATATATATATAAAAATAATGGCTATGATGGACACCCTGAATAGGAACGGTGTATGGCACCAGGCTTCACCACAGAATCACTGTAACCTGCATATAGCACTTTGCATTATCCCCAGAAATATCTTGCAAGGAGAAGCACAATTTCCAGGCAGAAGGGTCTGCAGGAGCCTGCAGGACACCCGAACTTCTGATCTTTATCTGTTAACATTTTTTTTTTCAGTATTTAACCCCTAATTGTGCCCCTATTATAAATTAAGGATAGAGGAAAAGTACGTATAATCCAGTCTAACATAGATACCCCGTCTTGTATTCACAATTAATGAGTATACCGGCATAAGTGTCTCTGGTACTTACATTTTCTTTTTTTACCAAGAGAAAAACCATTGCAGTGGATGTTGGCAGACATGGACCGTCCAGCTGGCACTAGGTAACACAGAACTAGTGAAGTGGCCAGAATTAATTCAGGGCCAATGCCGGCTGGCAAACAACCTCACCTCGGGAAAAGCCAGTGGCGGCAGTCGCAGCTCCATGTGCTGCCAACAAACGCTGCCAGTGTCTTGCAGGGCTGACTGGTTGCCCGAGCAGTTCAAAAGCACATGGTGAGGAGGCACAGTGAAGATTGCTGGTGGACATACGCACTCAGCACATTCCTGAGGCCATCCCATGAATACGAGTTCCCAATGAGTCCATTTCTCCCACAGGAAATACTCCAAACACTGAGTCCTTGTGTGACACTCTGAGCCTGTACAGCACAAGGAGATGCAGTTTACACCTTTCTGAAATACCAGGGGTGTGTTGAAAGCAAAGATTGGAAGGGCTAGTTTTTAATCAAAAATGCATTAGATCATGTGTCTATTCATCTATGTCTAACTTAGACATTTGCATCTTACACAGCCACGTCAAACTCCTGTTTTCTAGACCATATCATTGTTCATCATATGTTTTAAGGCAGCATCCAACTGTAGCATTTGCAGATATAACCATTTATGTGTTTAGCTCAGCACTGTCCACATTGAAGCATCCAGTCATTCTCTAGACGGATGTTCTTCTAATATCATTCCACAAATATAAGGAAAAGGTAAATAAAATACCCATGCATTGTATTTTTTAGTTTTTGCTAATACATTTTTATTTTATACTTTTCAAAAGTATCACTGTAATCTGTTTTGCTAAATAAACTATCTTGAAAAACAAGTCTTTTTCACTTGAGTTCTCTAGGCTACAGTAATGCACCATGGCATGATTTGTATTGATGTGTATAATTACACTGGCTTTACAATAGCCCTTCCTATCCAAAAGCTCCCTATTATTTTCACATGGTAACAACTATGACAGCCTACGCATCATTGTTAGGCAGACATAGACCATGAATCTCATATCCATCACCTTTCCAATTCAGGGTGTTTCCCGCTTAGGGTGTATTAAATACTAGTATATAAATATATAAATAGGCATTTATCATTATATGTTAGCCACAAAATTTTATCTTGACCATTTCTCATAAATACAATGACTTGGCATCAAGAAAACCTTTTACCTACTAAATTCTCCACCAAAGTCCGAAAATAACAGTGTTAGCCTGGTGCAAGTCATTCTGCTGCTGCCAAAGCAATTACCTATGGCTGTTCGGAAATGCCAGAATTCCGTGAACCCTAGGATTTGAACAAATAGTGTTACTTTGCTTTGGAGGTGCAATTAAGCCCATGACAAGCTTAATGAGAGCAGTAGCGTATATGGTGTACGTTGCTAGGCATCTGTGGGCAGGGTCCTATCAACTCAGTCCCAGCAGTTACCACAGAGAATTGGCACGGAACCTTCTGCTTAAACTTCTTAAGTTTCCTTTGTTTAAACACTCTTGGGAGAACAAAATAGCTTCGTGAGAAGACAAGCGCCTAAGCTGAAACATTAGTTATCACAGTTTAATATCCTCCATCAGGAAACCAGAGTGCTGTTGAATGCCAGTAATTTATATAATGTAGAAGGGAATAAGAATTTAAGCTTAGTGTTAGTATTGCCCCTAGGAAAATTAGCAGCTATGTTTAATAAAAGATATAACTCACTGATATCCTGTGATTTATGTTAAATGAAGCCTTATGCTGAATCCTCAGCATCACCTCCATTTCTGAGGCAGAGTAAGTTTCCAGGATTCTTTCCATTCTGGCAAAATATGTAAGTATAGATGAAAAGGCATAGTTCAAATCCAGGAAGAATCAAGTCCATTAAATACACAGGGGCAACAGAAAGATTTTGGTTTTCTACCCACAAATTATATCCAAGTATCCGAAGGAGGATTCTGGTCTGAGGTGTACTGCTTCACTCGTGATGCTGCCAGATACACAGGAGAGCTGCTGATGCAGGACAGTGCCTTCACAAGGACATCGTAGTCTTCGTGCTGTAGAGGTACTGGAGACACACCAGGTTTAAGCATTTTCTTTCCGAAATTAATGGCATGTTATGGTGAGCTGGACAGATACAGAATATTAGATAATGAGTGCATTTAATAGTAATAAATTATTTTTTGTTTCATACAATGTGTAATGTGTTACATGCTCTAGGTTTCCCTGCTTGAACAGGAAGGTTGGACTAGATGATCTCTAGAGGTCCCTTCCAACCTTGAATATTCTGTGATTCTGTGTGAAAAATAAATGTAAGTAGATGCTGGTCTTCATCACTGTGAGTCACAACATAGACACTATTTTACTATGCTTTTTTCCTGTGAAGTAATGCAAATCCAATTGTGTTCATTCCATTTTTTAAAAAGAATACAAGCAGAAAACTAATTTACAGATTATAGTAATGAAAGAAACTTGATAGATGTTCCTTATTCAAAATCATGGAAATGGGAAGATTGCATAGTTTTACAGCAAAGTGCTTTTTGTTATTTACTTGATTTGCTATTCCAGTTGTCAAAGAAACCAGAGTTCTCAAAACTGTACAACTTAACCAGGCAACATAAAAGATCAAAAAAAACCCAGTTTTTAAATCTTCTGTCTATAAAGAAGTGTCAGTTTCTATTTCCATGTTATCATATCTATCTCTGTCCTTACTTGATTCAATAAAGTTTTGCAGTACTTGTTCAAGAACCTCCAAGCCAGCATCTTTAGCTCTGCAGCTTTTCTGATGTAAGGTACATTTGCTATTTTTTTTCTTCTTTTTGCCCATACTACTGCTTTTATCTTGCCAAACCCTATCTAGGAGGTATCATTAGAATGGCAGCTGGGCTAAATGACATAATAAAAGGGAGAAGCGATGCCTTGAAAAATTTGTTTTATGTAAAGTTTTATGAAGTAAATACTCATAAAATGGTCCTGATAAAAATTACAATTCTGTCCCCCTATTTCACCAGCATAATGGGCATTGAATTCCATGGGAGGAGGATTTGGTCCAGCTATATGTTTTTACTGATCATACTGATCAGTACAGGCCTGTACTAATAAAGGCCTATAAAGTAATCTTCAACGAGTAATACCTTCTTTTTTTTTCTTTCTGTAAAGTTTTTACATTTGCTCTTTTATGCCTCTCTGGTACTTAGCTTGAGAAAAACAATTCTTGCTTAGAAGAACACTCAATTCAAACTGTAAAGCCTTCAAATGTTAGCATTCGCCTGCTAAAGTATTAAAACAGTACTTGGGATAGATACTACTTAATTATCAGTAATAAGTAACAGAAACATTATCTAACTTCTGCTTTAAAGTACAGAACTGCAAATCTTTCACAGCGCAGATCTTAGAATCAGATCCTCGTTCCAGCTGTATCCAGGCAAACCCTGGAAGGGAGAGGAAGTGCTGTGCAAGCGTAATTGAAAGCAGATCCCCTTTCTTGCTCTTTATTTTGCTAAAGCTGTCACTGCAGTGTTCTTCAGACTTGCATGGTGAACTTTATCTCACACACACAAAACCAAGCAGATGTTGGTCTCCTGCTGCCTAGGGCTGGTTTGGGGCTCTGTGACAAGCCCCACTCAGGCTGTGCTGCAGTGACACGGAGCTGACATGCCATCATGGGAACGTGCAGGGCTCTTACCTGCAAGGCTAATGCTGGTCTGTTTCTAACAACATAAAACAACATACACGAAACGCTGAAGGAAACCACGTGGGCCTATGGCAGCACAAGCCATCTGCAGCCCCGCAATGCCAAGGACCGTGGCCTGTTGAAAAGCCAAAATAGGCCTTTCCATCCTCTGTCCTGCAGCTTCTCTCCTCATACTTCTTCCACAGAATCCTCTGGAGGAGGAGGAAAGACTCAGAAACCACTTCAGGAACGGAGCCCCCGGCTGAACGTCCCTTCTGGCATGCAGGTTCTCAGGACCGGCTGAACACACAGGGCAGAATTTGGCTTTTATACTTCTATTTTAGCTCCAGCAGCAGCATTAATAAACCATGGCAGCTTGCCCTCATTCCAGTTCAGTGGCAGCCTTATTATACAATGTACTTTGATGTACAATAGTCTTCATTTGATATAAGATCGGGAGACAAAATCATACTGCAATGCAGAATCTGAGCCTGTATCTCACTGTGATATAGAAGCACGAGAGTTACAGTTATAATGTGTATATATGCTCTTTATATACTGGATTTTTTAGAGGTTCCTTTTTTATTATTTTCAACTGGTATTTGAAATCTAATGCAATAGGCTTCTTGGTAATTGTGCAGGTTTGCCTCTGCAGTTTCAGCAGCAGCTCAGGCTTTCTGCATATTATTTATGGAAAAAATGAAAAAATGCCAAAGGGAAGAAACACTGAGCATGGATGGAGCAATGTCTGCAGGTTCTGACATACTTTCAGAAATTAAATCATAAGCCTTACCAACTTCTTTAATAAGGTACCAGCTTACCCATGCTAGTGGGGTGCATTTTGTTTTCAGTGTTCTTTGAGAAATTGAAGTTGTTCCCTGAACAACACTGAAGGCTGAGACCTCAGTTCACCGAACACCTTGAAGGGAAACTAAGTTTCCCTTGAAGGGAAATTTCAAAACTGAAGTGATAAAAATATCTTCCTGAAGAGTAAGATCTAATCAGTAGAATTATTGCAGACCACCAACTAATTAACCCCAAACTGGCTTTAATGTTAATACAGAAATATTTCACTCTTTAGCCTTTCTGGCTAGGAAGGGATTTGAAAATCTAGGTTAGATGTTCAAATTAGAATTCTTCCACCACTTCAGCCGGTGACCTCAGAACACCATATATCAAAATTCAGACAGATCTATCATTTCAAGAACATCTAAAACCAAAGGTAACAGGGGAGATATTAAGATAAGAGAGACCTAATTTCTCTACTGTGCTAGCAAAACTAGCCAAAGATTTTGACAACAGGATCTCAGTGTTCCCAAACGGATTAACATCAAGAAAATAAAACTAGATTAAGAATTATGTCTGAAAAAAACACAGCGCAAAATGCATGTCTTGCTCACATATGATGCAGAAATAGTTCCATGAATTAAAATGTGCTTTTTTTCATTAAACTTCTCTGCGTGCACACAGAATGTCACTTGTCTGTTAGTGTCAAACATATGATTCTGTCACATTACTTAAAGAAATGTTGTTCCACAGCACAGCAGCACCTTCCACCCCAAATAATGCCACCTTATGACTATTCAGGCCTGAGTGCGGTTTCTGTGTTTTAATGAAAGACATTGGTATGAGGTATTCATTAAATATATAAGCAGCCATAAACATCAGTATTCCTGCTTAGGAGAGGAGCACGGTGAAATGAGGGTCTTGTTGGTATGTTGGGCATGCAGCAGCCAGCTCTCTGGTGTCCCTGCACTCACAGAGGCCTCTGTGCTCTGATTCTGAACATTTGATTTCCAGAAAAGCATACGTCAATTTTCACTGACCTTTTGATAAGGTGGATATAGTGACTGAAATGAATACAACACTGTGGCATGCTGTAATTGCTCCTTACTTGCTCAGGCAAAATACGTAACCAGATTCTCAAATCATACGAAGGGACGAAGGGTGAGGTTATCTTACCACAAGCAAGCAGCCATAGTGGCAGCCGTGACCAATACTTTCATCTCCATGCTGGAAACAGCACCTGTGAGAGGTGCTAGTTCTGAAACTCCATAGGTAAATTTGCACAGCCAAAGGAGCTGTGTCTGCGGATGAGATCTGAGATCCCTGCATGCCTTTTTTTTCAGAAGGGCAGTTGCAATGCTTCATGCAGCCAAAACTGCTATTGGAACAGTGTTGCTCACCTGAAACCTTAGCTGTGTGTTAATTCTCTCACTGGCAGCCTGCCCTCCGAAGTGCAGCAGACAGGGGATCCGGTTATCCACAGCGTCTCACTCCCACTGGCTTTTGGCAGAGAGGGGCGGCTGACAGGAGTTAATAACAGCACCGTCCATCTCTTTCTAGTCATGGGCCCAGCAGTGTGTTAGATTGCAGGAGTCATGCCAACTGCTGCTTTGAAAAATAAATCCCACGTTGTGCACCCTGCTCCCTGCACTTGCAGTGCGGGAGGGAGAAATCACACCGGATTTGTGACCCCCTAGGCCCACTAGCACTATTCCAAAACTGAAACCACTTCCATCCACCAGAAGACAAAATTAACCAAAAAATGTTGCCCATATTTCCCACTTTCGGGCATCTTCAGGGACACTTTGCTGACAGCTCAGAAAAGGGACATCCAAGACTGTAAAACCGCATGCAAAATTTTATCTATGAGTTTAAACAGGAAAAAGTTATGATATTATGGTGACAGATGCATTGAAAGGTCCTAAAACTGAAAAATATTGCACAAAGGACAACAGTGATATTTTGCTAGATCTAGGCTAAGAACTTATGCAGGAATACAAAGTTCATACACAGCATAATCAAGACTAAGTTTCATTAGTTCATTGAAATCTTTTCTGCTGTTTGCTGACCACTTTTTTAGTGTGATTACAAAGTGACAAGCTTATACTACTCAGCTTGCCCTCCAGACAATGCAAGCATACCATTTACTATTGTGTACACAGCACTTGTGCTGAGGATTCCTCTTGGGGTTCTTTACCAACATTTCCTGCAAATAGTAATTATCCTCTGCTATCAAGCTCCCATTACACCTTATTTCATTACTATATGTGACACACTGAAACAATAGGAGATCACAAAACAGCATTAGACTTCCAAAGACCAGGGTTGCAAAACTTGCTAAATATAGCTTCCTCTGTGTGGCACTGTGAAGACAGACCAAGAAATGCAATAACAATTACTTGCCTGAACTATTCTAGTGAGGTTGGTTGACTTTCTTCTCACAGTTCATAAAAAATATCTAAGAAGAAAGGGAGCAGTGGTCTGCAAAATATAGTGCTGATTTTTGCTCTTATCTGCAATACTAACAAGGCACTGCCTGATCCAGTATTCAATGGAAAACAATTTCTTTGGAAAGAGTTTTATATTGCTGTGGGATTAGTGCCAGAGCAGGCAACAGAACTTCGAATCCAGCATCGCTATCAAGATTCTTGCTGGAGGATGCTCCATTAGGCTTTAAATTTTGAAGCACTGTAGAACTGCCAACTCTTACTCACCTTCTGTGAGTTCAATCATTCATTACTTGGTATGTTGCACTTCTTTAATAACGGATCTCAATAAAAAAATTTATGGGCAACTCCACACATCACAGAAAAGTCTCACTTCTCTTGAAGCTAATTTTATAACCCTACGTAAAAGAAGCTGGCAATGAGATCGCTAGTAAAGGAGTTCTGGATCCTTTCATTATTACTGGAAATACAGTCGAGGGAAGAAGAGCCCATCTGGATGGTATTTTTGCCAGCCTTCCATCATATGGTGACACACAATTGCCGACATCTACATTTGTGTTTAAAATTCTGATATTTCTTTCCTTTTCCCCCTCCATTAAAGTATATCCCAGGGAAGCATCTAGATTCAGTGCCTGAACTTTTGTTAAAAGCATCAACTTGTGCTTCCCAAGAATTCACTTTTTTTCCCTTTTGGATCTTATGACACAATGTTGCTTTTAGGAACCAAGACTAATGAGAAGTGGTGAAGATAGGAATTCTTACCACTGTTTTTTGCTAAACAAAAAACAGTCTCCACTCTCTGAGACCATGTCAGAAAGCTAGACTTAAAAGAAGCAGCATATTTTGAATAAACCATTGTGTTAAAAGTGTGACAATATTAAGTCATTTGTAGAGGGGACTTCTGTGTTAGTTGGCAGAAGATGGTTCTAACTTGTCAGATCAGCTGGTAGTTCAGATTCAGCCTAGGTAATCAAAATGTGCATGCTGCTGAAAAGGGATACCTGGGTGCAGTGGAGCGGCCTCAGCCTCGTTTAAACTTTACCACGTTTGGGACCTGATTGCGGTTAATTGTTAATGTTAATACCTGTGCATGTGAATACTGTTAATGGTAAACCTGATTACTGTTGGGACCTGAACTGTTAACAGAATTGGGACCCATTTTTAAGACAGATAAATATAATGATTGTGAGCCATGCTGTACTAGCCTGGCAGAGCACGGTCTGTGTAATGATACCCTCAGAAGCAGCTTGTGCAACCCTCATCCCCAGACAAAACTATGGTCAGTCTTGTCACTATCAATATATCCTTCAACATACCCTTCAACGTACTTCAACTCTGACTTACCATGACCTTCCCCAGGTGTTCAGTTTTCATTATATTATATATATTACTACCGATACTGGCAACACAACTCTCAGTTACTGCCAGATCTTCAGTATCAACTGGACTCGCATGGTCCAAGGGGACAGTAGGGTTCCTAGAGGAACCCTGGGTGTGACAGGATACAGCCGTGGGGAACAGTTTTCTTTCTGCTTCACAACAAGAATAACTGAGTTTGAGGAATTCAGATGCTGTTAGAAAGCACTGAGACCTGCCCAAATGCAGATATCCAAGAAGACAACAGCTGCAAATAATGAATCATAGTCATTTCCAGGGACACTCATATGGTGTTTCTGCTCTGAAATTTGTTATGCAAAGTTCAGGATCAAAGTTGGGAAACTTACAAAGAAAATGGATTTGAGAAGAGCACGAAGGAAAAGCACTTTTCCCAAAGTCCAGCAACTCAAAGGCAATTATGCAAGACTGCACTATCATGTGAATCATTGCAGCTGTTTAGTGGGACTAAAGCAGATGTACAGCATGTAACTATAGGCCTGGCATTTCTAAGCTTTCATCTCTGAGATAACATTCACATTCACGTATTAATACATAATGTGATCACTGTGCACTGTCCTACAGATTCCCCAGATATGATTAAGAGGTGGGAGGTATCTCATAAAGATAGGATCTTTCTAGAAGTTAATAGTTAAAATAGATCAAAGCTAGACATTTCTCAGAGACTCCTATAACAAAAAAACATGAAACCTAAGCATATAGCGTTAGAAATATCTCTTCTATCACAGCAGTAATATGACAAACAAAGGTATGAGCAAAGGTCCCTCAAGTTTCTCCTTGGAGATCCAGATAAGAGTATGAAGAAAAAGAAGGAGAATACATGAAAAGCAGCAAAGTGGGCTAAAAGAGCAATTCCTAACCTATGAAATTTTCTGTCTCTTCCCCCTAATGCCCTGTAATGCCAAGGAGTAGGAATGAAGGAGCAGTGCTCTTAATGTTTTGCTCCTCTCAGTTCCTCACAGAATCACTATAGGCAGAACAAACAAATTACATTTATCCATTCAATTACCATTCAATTTGGGGGAGAATCACAGAATCATAGCATCATTATGGTTGGAAAAGATCCCTAGTCCTGCTTTTTGTGGGGGAGGAAGGGGATTGTTTTTTTAAGAGGAGATGTTGCAGAAAGAGCCTCAGAAGTTTCATGTTTCATGGAAAACTAGCTGCCTCTCTGGAAACCAAACTTGGAGTCTCTCACACGGCCCTGCTTCCCCTGGCAGACGCTTCCAAGGGGTAAGAGATTCCACAAAACAACAAATCGCAGCATCCTTGTCTTCCCCTGAGTCTTGTTGTGGCTATAACTTTGTTATTGCCTAAAGTTAAGGCGTCCAATTACAACAACTCATGGGTAACTTCTACTATTTCTTTGTTTTCCTTTTTAAAATTTATATTACCCTCTGCTATAAAACTATTAAATGAACCAAAAGTTTTGGAATATAAAGTATTTGGTTTTACAGAGCATTATGGCATGGTCCATAAAATGAAGGATTGATGAACATAAGTTTACATACAACATAGATTCTTCTACCATATATATCTGTTTTAAAAAAAAACAGGCTTGTCAGGAGAGATACACTTTTATACACTAGGTGAAACAGTTGGAAAAAGGTAGACAAGCTCACCAAGTCCAGTCACGAAGGCACAGAAGCAGCAAACTACATATGATACAGGTTAGAAATTGAATGCATCTATATCATTTTTCCACTTCTGTATCTTTCCATTTTCTCCATGTCCTGTTATCTACCTTGCACTGCTGCACTGAAAGTAACTTCAAAGAAACTTAGTGCAAAAATGGACACTTCATCACACAGTAACATTTTGAATTAAAGAAGCATAGATAAGAAGTGAAGTGCACTAGACCACTGGCATCTGCTTCCATATATGAATTGCCTTAGTTGTTGGCACTTGATTCAGTTTGTCTATAGGCACAGAAAATATACAGAGCTATTTAACCAATAAAGTAATGATCTCTTCGGGCTAGCAATGTCTGTTCCTTTGGCCACATATAGTGGAAGAAACTCAGCACTTTGCTGGATGAATGTAAAAAATATTACATATGATTTATTTTGAGACAGAAAGAAAAAATCTGTCTCAAGTTGGAGGTAAATGTATGTAAGTATTCATTAAATACAAATGTTCTAAGCAACATGCCTTGAAAATACAGAGTTTTATTCTAGGAAAAAAACTTTTCTCTTGCTCCCCTTTATAGCGGGAAGTACCTAATTATGCACCAGAAATGTCCCTACTCAGCCCAGCATTTCTAAAATACAGATTAATTTCCTCACCCACTTGCAGATTCAATAGGCAAAAAGTTTGTGTGAGGGAGCAGGTGCCTAGGGAGTACTGAGAAAAACACAAGGGAAAAGGGGCGATGCTCCAAGCAGCACTGCCTTGGACCTGGTGTGCAGCATCTGCTCGGAGAGGGAGAAGGTCTGTGAGGCTTCTGCACCACGGATCATGTGCAGCAGCTGCGGGGTACCCCAAGGAGGAGGCTGCTCTGCCAGCGCCTGCCACGACTCCCTTGCAGAGCTCATTAAGGCACCTGGTTGAGATGGTCAGTTCAAAGACACTTCCATCACTCACTGGAAGGCAGGACTGTCAATCTGGAATGAAGGGCTTGGAGGAATTATATATTTAAAAAAAAAAAAAAAAATCTTCCAGCTGCTTGAAAAAAAGAATCTGTCAGTGCATTAGGACGGGCTGCAAAGATTACAACTTCAGCTAGTTTTCCTGTGTAACTCGTAAACATTGTCTGTCAAATCCCCAAACCTTTACCCAGACAGACTCCTGCTGAGCCAGTGGAATTTTGCCCAAATAAGGAGGGAACAAGGTCTTCTGCAGTTAACCCTGGAGACTGGTGCGACAGCCTGTCCATCAGGATAACGCTACCCGTGCTCGCGGGGGCTGTCAGGACGGGAAGAGTCATGCCAATTATAAATACTGTATCACTGGGATGTGGATCTTCTGCACTGCAGGAAAACTGGAAAGAAGGACACTGCTTGTTAAATAATAAAGTCTCTTCAAACTAAAGTTCATAAAGCTGGAGAATCAACTAAATTAAATCTTAAGAAAAAAAAACAGATTGACATTTCTTTTAATAACATGGGAGGATTTTTTACAACTTGGCCCATCAAGATTTATTTAGTCTAATAATCCACCAGTCGCTGCATATCTAGGGATTTGTTAACTTTAGCCATCACTCAGGTCTCTAGACTTCCATGAAAGGTACTTCAGAGTTAACTGGTAAAATCTGTTTTTGCATTTGGACTCCTATAATTTGTACACCATTATTTTCCTGCACTTGTATTCTAGGTAGGCATGTAAATACAAATGCTTTTTCAGTTACTGTCAACCTTTTTTCAATTTGTAGTTCTCCTAAAAACAGAACACTATTCACAGTAACTTTGCTTTCCTTAACCGTCTTTCATGGATCCCTTAGAGAATTCCTCTAAGGATTTCTGGATCAGAAGCTGCAAACCATTGCTAAGTTTTAAATTACATGCTTTTAACTGCTGAAACTGCTGACACATGTAGTCAACAGGGTAAGATTTTTTTTTTTAATTTGACAACCAAAAGCCTAATTCAGATGTCCTTAATCAACCACCAAGAGGAAACTTCTTCTGTGGTTCTAGCCTTGCAGTGAACTACTATAAAATAAACAAGAGTTAAACCATGCTGCCTCAAATTACTGAGCTTCCTTATCAATGCCGTGTGCTCTGCACAAGTAGTATCTATCAGCTGTGTTGTCTTGGAGCACCAGAAGACCTTGAGAGTGTCCTGACCTGGATTTTGCTGGTGCTGTAAATTCCCATTATTATCCCTCACAAATGAATTACACAGATTGTGTTTGCTCTCTGCTGGAGGCTCAGCACTGTGTGTTATTGTTATGTCTAATGCCACCATTTGCTCAGGGCAGAGCCAGACAAAAATATAAAAGTTGGCTGAGATTAACTTAACACACTCCAGCTTCACAGGCCCACACGTGACAGCCAGAAACAGGAAGTGATTAAAGAAAGAATATCTAAGTGTTTTGGATGCAAAACATTCGGTTGAAATGCTTTGTGGATCTCAGTGCCCATTTTACCCATATAAGAGGTGTCTTGGTCAGACCCCAACTCAAATAAGTGCATGCAGTCCAATTTTTCTTTAGGAGATGAACAAACAGTCTTAAATGCAATGGCTATAAGATAAAATCCTTAATAGAGTGACCTCTCTGATACTTGAACCAATGTATCTGAATCACACCAATGAGATCTACTTACATTTTCTTTGCATTTGAAGAAAATGGACAATTCCTGCACTGATCTTGTGTTTTTGAGCACAGTAGTAATGCTGCTTTCTTAAAATAGAGTAAAAATATAGTCACACCATTCTCTTTCAGCACACTTAAAAATGTGTATTTCAAATAAAAGTCATAAATTTATACTTAGCATCTTGATTCAGTGGTGTGATTTTTATATGAATTGGATATTTAAAGGTTGTTATTCAGTTATTGCTATTAAGCATCCTAGAAAATCAAGCTGACAATTTGTATAAAGCTACACATAAAAATATATAGACATATACATATAATGGCCATTCTCTGTTGTTCCTGTCTTCACATAGGAAAAAAAAAGAGGGGGGGGAAGAAAGTAGCAAGATGTGTCAGAGAAAACGCAAAATGAAAGAGGAAACATGGATTGGATAAATAACCGTATGGAAAGACCAGGACCAGAGTTCACAGCTCTGGTCACAGTATAGCACAGCATAACACAGATGAAGATGTGGGACTACAAGTCTTTGCTAGGCTCA
Source organism: Nothoprocta perdicaria (assembly GCF_003342845.1). Taxonomy (NCBI): domain Eukaryota; kingdom Metazoa; phylum Chordata; class Aves; order Tinamiformes; family Tinamidae; genus Nothoprocta; species Nothoprocta perdicaria. The sequence continues at coordinate 2,795,724 of NW_020456221.1, read as the reverse complement.
CCAATCACAAAGAACTAGATGTATTCTACTGTAAGCAAATTTCTATTTGTTCTTGCCATGGATCTCGCATATACTGCCTATTTTCTTTATTCATTTATATGCCCATGATTTTGCAAATGCCCCTAGAAGACAGGTTTATCTTAGGATCTTCCTACATGGAAAAAGAGGTCTGAGTTACATGACTACAATAGGTCGCTAGCATGGGATTGAAGCCCCTGTTTTTAGGTGTCAGCAATGTGTCTATACATCCGTTTTATTCGATTCAGTCATCAGAACGGAAGCAAAGAATCAGGCTGACCAAATACAGGTGTGAGCTTCAGGGTGAGATGGATCCATTTCTAGTCCCCACTGACTAGTCAGGCAACAAGAATGGCTAAAATGAAGCAAAATGGGCCATGCCTCCAAAGTTTGCCTACTTCATTCCCATTCCTCTTCAGCTATCAGAAATCTTTACATAACTCAGTCATGTTTTTCTTGAATTTTGTTTTTCCTTGATTTCCATGCGTCCTTCCTCTCCTAACTTTCTTCCTGGCTCTCTAAAATGCTGGCAAGTCTGCTCCCCTTATCTGTCCTTCCAAATTGCTCTGCAGGTACAGTCACCAGTCCCATTCTCTCCTCCTTCACTAACACATTCCTCAGGCATTTCATTTGAAAGTGCAAGTCCAAGGATCATCTGGTGCTATAGACAAATCGTAATTTTACTATTTTAACCTAAAACCATCTCATTTTATCCAACAAAATTTAAGCAAGCTTCTCCTAACAAACATCTTCATCAGTTCTCTGTGTCTTTGCATGCAATCCCAGATGAACGTCAGGGACATTCCTTTCAATAGCATATGGCAAAACTTGGCCCTGACATGTGACCTCTATCTGTATGTATAAGAGCACTTTTCACTACATCTAGCAGAATTCATACGTCAGTGTGAATTCAGCCCTGACCCCTCTATTTTGATGTAAAAACTAAGCCCATAGAGATAGCAGAAGGCCCATGATTTCTTTGCTAAGAAACAACTTTGTAGGAAAAAGCACCATGCTTCTAAATTGTTACTGGCTGCTGCACAGAAAATTTGAGAATGAAAAAGGCAGAATGATGCATAGCATGTCAAAGGCATACTGTACATCCCACTGTTTTATCCTCTAAACCAACAGATTTTGTACACAGCTGACAGAATTAACCATTATTTAAATGTGACATGCCTCTGGTTTACTTGCATCAACAAACATTCATAAGATACTATTTTTCATACTATTTTTCCAAGAATGGATATTCTTGGAGGCTTTAGAGCGAACGAAAGAATTAATCCTCCATCAGATCTGAGTACATTCTTCTCACTTTGAGCTCTCTATCAAGAGCAGCATACTCTGAAGGAGACTTTAACAGCAAAATCATATTTTTTCAGCCATGACTGAGGGGAAAAAGGTGTTTAAATTCTTCAGTCGAAATGTCGCATGCCCTCAGCTCTTAGTTCTGTTTGCTCTTTAATATTCCCCCTCTAAAGCCTGTTTTCATCAACAATGCGCCTCTGTAATGGCTATAAGCCAGAACAAGGGAACAATACCTATTTCTCCAACTCTTTTCCATTTCCAGGTTGCCAGCACAGTAATGACTTTGGTGTAAATGCATTGGCTTGATGGTGGCTGGGGAGGGAAAATGATGGGGTGTGCCAGCCCCCATTAATTATACTAGCCCTGTTCATGCTCACACAGCAGCAGTAGGAGTAACTGTGTCCACTATTACCGTGGACAACACGCAGACAAAACCTTGTGGTCTTTTCCCCTGTGGTGAGATACAATGCTTTAAATGGGCTTTTACTGTGCTGTTGGCGTGCTACTCCAAGTGTTAAGTTTCTCTACTACTGTTCTTGTAAAATGCCCTTCTGAACAAAGTTGCTACTTGTTTGAAATCTTACTGAAATCCTCAAGGCTTGATGAATAACATGAATTTTCCCAAATGCTTTTTATTAAAACACAGTAGGAAAGAATACCGATGATACTCCAAGATAACAGTGTTATCCTGAGATTGTGCAAAGCTTGGCTATATTACCCTTATGGATAGTATATTCGTTACCTAGTAACTGTCAGTTTATTGTCCTTGATGGAGGATACTACTAAAAAGCAAAAAGTTGCTGACCGAGGAGCTGTCAGGTGCTGATAGCTGGAACAAGGCTTTTGTCTCCTTTCTCTCTAATGCTAACTATATCCCATTTTTTCTATACATCTTGATCACTCATTGCCTTAGTCATTTGTTCTATGTCTATATTGCAGGAAAAGTAAATGATTTCTGTAGGAATATTGTAAACAAATCTATTTTTACTACTGAAGTTTTGGATGAGAAAAATGTGTCAATTTAATTAATGGATCCATCGTAAATATCAGAAAAGGTTAATGTGTGTAAATCAATTTGTTGGTGCCAGGGACAATGCTGTCCTACAAAAAATGCTAATAATAGTAAATATGAAGGGTGGTAAAAAATAATTTTGGATTTTGTTACATCTAAAGAAAACAAAGCAGACTCAAGCAAAATAGTGAAGCTTGATGGACACAAAAGTGGAAGGCCTGCCCAAAGCCAATGTTATGACTAAATTGTGTCCTTAGTCCAGCCTTGACCACTCAGAAAGGACAAAAGTTGGCAGTGCTACCTAGTAACACAGCGAGGCCATCTGCTTATGCAGGTCAGGTGTAGGAGGACTGCCGCAAAGCATCTCATGTGCGAGGTAGAGGAGTGACATATGGTCCCCTCCCACTATCGCCTGCCCACGCGGGATATGTCACCCACCTCCTGCACCCTCCGACGCATCTCCTGCCCTGCAGGCGCAGAGTGCCAGCACGACCATAGCTTCTGCATGGGCTAAACAAAGTGTTTCTTGAGGTTCATGTCTCCTGAATCGATCAGTGCAGTGTCCGGCCTAGTACGGCTCCACACAGCAACGCGCAGCCAGCGTTTCTCCCCCTCTCCTTAAGCACAGGTGTTAGGAGACACTACAGCTCTAATGGGATTGCTTACTAAAGTTCCTCCTGGGCCTTCAGAAACATTTTGAGCAGAGCACCCAACAAAGTGGCCATGGGCACAGAGATGACACTTTGCTAGACCCACCAGATGTCCCATTCCAGCTATGGGGCTGGTCTCTGGTCCATCTGTCCCCATTCGCGGGAGGCACAGGAAGGATCAGGGTATGAGGAGAAACAGATGGCCTATAGATTAGGCAAAGGAAAATCTGCAAGTGAGGACAGTGGAAAATCAACTGAAAGTAAATATTTACTTAATTCCTATATCAACACAGATCTCCCTTCTTTTCAAAACCCTAGGGGAGAGACAAGCAAGTTTAAATCAACTCTTCTCAGCAGTGCATCGGGGCAGCTGCCCTGCTGCCACTCAGACCCCATCACTGTTAATCATTAGCAGAGATGAAAAGGTTAGCAGGGGGGAGAAACAGAGTTCAGCCCAGAAATAGCACCTACTTCCAAGAACCACCTAATGACTGCATCTTAGAAATTAGGGAGAGGCTGTCCAAATCCATTAAGGCACTTAGCATACATATGTATAACAGACCCCTCATTTTGCTTTAAGGAAAAAAGAGAACAAGAACACACTGGGAAAATATATAAAACTGCAGACAATTTCAGTTAGGGTACAGCCTGTCAGTACCTCCATTTAACCCCTATTTTCAAGATGTTATTACTCAGCTGAGAAACTTGCTCTGGGTTAAGTTTTATCACTGAAGAACCTGGTCAATAGCAAGCAAGCAATCTTTCTTTCATTAGTCCTTTGCCTACAAATATTTGAAAAGATTTATGAGATCACTTTTAAATTCTGATAGCGCACAAGGGATAAGAAGAAATCAAGGACCTACCTACTTCATGTTAATAGAGTAAAGACTAAAATAGAGTGTGGTCAGCAATATGAAAATCTAAAATCTGAAATAGAGTGAAATGCAAAAATACATGTATTTAGGATACAGCTGTTTAAATAAATTTCCTTATATTGACAAGGATAATGATGGAAATAGTAAAAGGTGATCATAAATTAAAAATATTGCTAATCAAAAGGAAAGCTGGACTTCTTCATTTTCTTACTAATTTTTAACACATAAACCAAGTTGACTCTCAGTGTAGCTCTTCAGAATGCTGGAATTTCTTCAGAAATTAAATTGTGCTTTATGCTGCTAAGATTACTCAGAAAAAAAAATGTTGCAACTTTGGGCCTACTGTGGGAGCTCCAGAAGTACTAGCAAATTGAGAAAAGGTCAATGGCCTCTGCAGTATAACTGAAATATTTTTTAAATGCTTTTAAGTTTGGTATTGTGTGAGTGACAGACATCCCTTCCTGATGTAATCAAAAATGGGGAATCATTCCTTTTCATATTCTGCTGCAAATGTGTTCCTTAACTCCAGGAAATTAACATATTATTATTCTATGTTTCATTCTCACCAAGGTCAGTAGTGAGTGAATGTGGTAGTCACCATTTGGCAGCCAGCATGATATAAAGTCAGAAAGCAAAACAAAATGGAATTGATGTCAAAATGAATTTTCCATGAAGAACTGCTGGTGCATACGCATGATTGCTGAATGAGATGCTTATGGGAGCACAGGAAACTATGAATGCTGAGCCTTAAATACATTCCAGTGTTGTGGATCCAGATCGTAAAGGCCCCAGCATTGCTTAGTCTCCATGATTCATTTTAAAGAAATATTTAGCTTGAGGGAGGGGTGACCTCACACACCCACACAGGCAGTTTCTGCATTTTTTTCCCCAAGATTTGCAAGTGAATGCTGCTCCTCATGATGTTTCCAAGAGCAAGACAACAACACAGATCACAAAAGATGACAGGAAGAAATACCATTTCTCAAGAGCAATGACCACTAAACAATGTTGTTGTTCCTATTGCTAATCTTTGGAAAACAGTGATGAAACATACAATGTGGAAGATTTGTTGGCACTACTCAACTTACAAAAGAAGGAAAGCAACTTGACTTTTATATAAAAGAATACAAGAAGCTCTTACTTTAGGGAATGTATAGTAGAAAGCCAGTTTGTAAGAACTTTATAAAGAGTTAGGTTTGCTATTTTTTGAAAGTTTGATCTTGTGCTTGAATCTAAACTATTACAGCTAATAGCTGTGATCATTATCGCCTTTCCTTATGTCCCCATGGTACATTTCTAGTTTTCTTCTTGGGGTTTGTTAAGGTTCCTTCTATGCTCCTATTTACTTCTTAAAAGCTATCTATATTCTCCATTACCTTTTTCTATTATTATTAATTTTTCCTTCCACAATTTTCCACTGTAATTATTCTCCAAAGTTCCTGGCCAGGCTAGGGTTTGGATACTTTCATCCTTTCTATACATTTACTTTCTACACATCTACACATCTACTGAGTGCATCCTCCTCTTCTGCTTTTTTCTGTTGGTTTTTTTTTTCCTCTCTCTTTTCCATATTTTTCGTACAGCAAGAATTAATGCCTGTTCACGTGTTAACCATAGCCCTTACCTTGTGAATATCTTCTTTTGTTCCATTTCTTGCCCCTCAAGCAGGAAAGAGTTTCTTGTTTAGTCAAATAACTTTCTTAGCTTTCCATCAAAATATCTGGATTTTTTTCTCTTACATGGGAACAGGGCTGGTTTATTCCTAACATATTCGGACAGTTTCTCTTGGTAACACATCACAGAAAGCTCTGCAGTTTACTTGCAGTGGTCTTCACAGGCATAGATCATGAGGAAACATTTTAGGAGAGTACTTGCAAACCCACAGCAGATATTTCAGAGCCCAACTTAATGGAACAAATGATGAAAGTGATGCAGAGTATCTGTTCCTTGCTAACGCCAGCACAAGCTGGCAAACCCAAGTAAACAGGAGAAGGTCTAAAGCTGCTTTTTGTTTTCAGTGAGTGGTGTGAAGTGCATAGCCACAATAAAAATAATTCTAACTGACAGGAGAAAAAAAAAGTCTTAACATGAGCCCTTTTGTAGGTCTGAATATCTCACAAGGCGAGCAGGATTCTGTGCTGGGATTGTCTGTTCTTGCCACCAGCCCACAGGGACCCCAGCAATTGATGGAGACCTGCAGGTGACTATAAGCACATCAGTAGGTTTTGCAGACCTTTATTTGTGATGAGGTGTGTGCTGTGGGTATAATTTTGCTGGTAAAAAGGCAATAGGCAATTGTCAGCATTGTCTTCTCACAATATACCTGTTATATCAATTCTACGCCATTGAATAATGTAAGATGTGAGTTGGCTCACCAGCACAAGAGGGATGTGGAGCTTCTAGAGAGGGTCCAGCATAGATCGACAAAGATGATTAAGGGAGTAGAGCATCTCTCGTATGAGGAAAGTCTAAGCAAGCTGGGCCTGTTTAGCCTGGAGAAGAGAAGGTTGAGAGGGAATCTGATCAATATGTATAAATACCTGAAGGGTGAACGTAGGGAGGAGGAGGCCAAGCTCTTCTCAGTGGTGGCCAGTGATAGGACAAGGGGCAATGGGTGTAAATTAGAACACAAGAAGTTCCATCTCCATATGAGGAAGAAATTCTTTACTGTAAGAGCCCTGACACAGGCTGCCCAGGGAGGCTGTGGGGTCTCCTTCTCTGAAGGTCTTCCAGACCCACCTGGATGCCACCCTGTGCCACTGTGCACAGGTGGTTGGACGAGATGATCTCTAGAGGTCCCTTCCAACCTCAACCAGTCTGTGATTCTGTGATTCTGTGATCTTGAGACATTAATCATAAAATCACAGCAGAAATTAGAACTGAGGCTGCTTAGCAGAGATAAACCAAAAATTCTAGGGAAAAAAAAAAACAGATGGCAGTTGAACCTGCTTTATTTCCACCAGTTGCACCAAAAAAAAATAGCTCACCACATTTACATCTGTACTTTAATAAGTTCCACCCATAAGATACATAACATAGTAAGTCTGGGTATTTTTCTCTGTCTTTATCAATGAAGGATCTAAACCAGAATACTTCAGAGCACTTCAAAAATACAGCCACTGCTGTATAAAATGTTGAGTTACACAAATTTGGCATAAAATGTAAGTAAGTGGCTGACTTTGGTTCAAAATAAAAGGAATATCGCTATCCGCTTTCAGTCATCTTCATACTAGAGTTTCCAATCTCTTCTCTGTTAGTAAAAGACAGCCACATAACTTGCAAAAATAAGCTTTATGTTATTGAAAACCTGGAATGGGTAATGTAGCTTATTTTTGAATATATTTCAGTACAAGTAGGGATTATGAGAAGCTGAACTGAATCAATGGGATCGTTCTGAGAGCTCTATGGACCACAGGCTCTCCCTTTCTCTTCAGTGCCTTCTCTTCAGTTCTTTCGGTCTAAACAGTTGTTTGCTCATGTCTTTTCTCTACGGATGTAGATTAGAAACAGGGACACAGACTGGAACATATAAAGCACCATGATGGCAATGGTGGAGGTGTAAGGAATCAGTTTTCCATTGGGTCTCCAAATTGGATGATAAGCCAGAGTGTTTTTCATTCTTGGTTTATTTTCTTTATAATGATTCGGAGACACTGGTGATCCACAAAACAGGGCCTGCAGAGTGAGAGTGACTGCAGTTCCGCATGGACAGCAGTCATTCATAGAGTAGATTAAGTGCTGCACTTTAGCCTGCACCATCATAGCCAGGGACAAGGAGCTGGCATGGAGCTCTGCAGATTGACTTCTTGTTTTTCCAAAAGCTTCCTTAGAGAATAATTCCTTTCAAATAATTCCACAGATACCAAGTAACCATTTTTGCAGTCCTCATATATGTGCTCTGGGAGGCCCTATGAGAACTGAGAGTTCTTTCCTGCAGAGAAAAAAATATCATTCTCCACCACAATGACCTGGTATTGAGAACTGTCAGCACATGAGACAGCATTGAGATGGTTCAGAAATTACTTCAGAAATGGTCTGTGTTGAGTCCACTGTTTTGTGCTGCCAGAAGAGTAGTAGTTTACTGAGCACTTCCTTCCCATTTGTGTCCTACATTCTCAGGCACCGCTCTTCCTGGTGCTTATCTGTGGGAGCACTGAAAAGTACCTCAAATCTTCTTCTTTGACACTTCTGTGATAGGCCACCCAGGGTCTATAATAGCATGAGGGAAGGGAATGGAAACAATTGGATCAAGTCAAAGGCCAGCTGCAGTATTTATTTATTATTTGCAGTATCTCTTTTCCTCATACAGTTCTTGGTTGGTTCCAGTTTAATACTATGAAATGCATTGGTAATCAAAGTTTATGGCAGCAGATCATACTAAGAGTGTCTTTTTTCATGGAGATATGTAAAACTTTTTATCTGCCTAAAATCAGCAGTATTTCATAGCATTCACATTGTTTGCACAGAAATATTTACAGTAGGTAACAATTACAGGATTAAAGCACATCATGCCATGACACATTATTACAGATTTTACTTACAAAGAATCAATTTCTTCAATTCCATAAAATGACAATAAGCACTCTCACTACTGCTATCCTGGATAAAATTACTGCACGTCATTTTTCTTCCCATCTGTTAAGTTCCGTTCCCAGAGCTCTACACATCCGATAGTCTCTGTGAGGGAGCTCAGTATGTAATTTAGCAATTTTACATTTACAGTGAAGAAAAGAGTGAAATCTATCTTGTGCCAAAAAAATGCAAATTATTTGTGATATGTGTTTACTCAGACTGAAGTACTTAAAATTTATTCCCACAAATTATACCAAAACATCATCCACTGGGCACTTTATAACATGATGCACTCTAGAAGGAATCTGGCATTAGACAAGAATAACATCAATGATATTAAAAACTTCTTTGCAGCAGGTCCAGTCAGAATCATCCTCCCAGTAATATACTGACCAATACATACCAAGTAGCTTTCTCAAGCTTTCCTCAGACAGATCAGAACAAGTTCTAGCTTGAAATAAAAAACATCAGGGAGCTATCCAGGAAGCTGAGCTTGCCCTTTATCTAGTTTATGTGCCAGTAGGGAGCATGAGTTTATTAGACTAACTACTGCTCCAGAACACATCATTAGCAACAGTGCTAAGACATGCCTCCTTCCATCTTAAGTCCAAAAACCTGTGTCATTTCCTCTTGGACCAGAGCTTTGCTACTGTGATTCATGCTATGCTCTGCAACTTACTGTATGTTGAGCTAAACAAATACAGAATAAAAAGCCTAGGAAAAAGAAACAGGCATAAGGAGCTTGACTATGGACTGCTTTATTCTAATAGATCAGAGTGATACCTATCTTGATAGGCTGACAGCATCATTTCAGTCAAAGCCTTGACAACATTCCAGATAGCTTTTCCTGGGCAGACTGGAAAATAACCATGGAAAAAGTCAACAGAAAGTCTTTTATATCACAGCGACGAATTCACTCAGAGAATGGGGGTACCTGTTTGATAAAACTCTCATGTCTATCTCCACTCTCTGGATATCTCCATGAGAATAAAACAGGCAGGTGAAAGAGCAAAATCCCTTCATCTTGTCCAGGGTAGACTGCATTGCTCATGTAGCCTCTAGAGCTTAAAACCCACATTTTTCACAAACAATAAATTCAGTTAAGAAATAGCATTTTGGATCCTGCTCTCTTTGACTCATTTAATGTGATCTAAGGCCAGTCTAGTGTCTTTCCAGACTAGGGAAATCTGAATTTAATCAGCTCTCTGAATCACTGCCATCTTTCCTCACTTGACTCCAGAATCACCCAATTTCAATTCTTTGGACCTGAACCAATCCAGAAATGATGTGAGATAAAGGGTGGAGCGTTTTTCTGATGCAGTGTCTGGCTATCCAGCAGGTTTAGTCATCTAGAGCCTGACAAAGGGCTTAAGAACAAAGCTGAAGTAATGGTCAGTAATTTAAAGGTGAGCACTGAATGCACTACCAACACTTTCCTCTAACAGCCTATTCTAACACCAAGCAGTTCATTCCAGGCAAACTGACAACATTTTCACGTGGTATCAGCAATGTTCTTATTTTGAATGAGATCAAATTATGAATCAAGTTACATAAAGCGTTCTTTCTGACATGAGTTTCTAGAACGACTGTTACCATACATACTTTGACACAGTGTAAGTTTTATTTCTAACTTTATTTTTAATCAATCAGGAGCGAGCTCATATTCAGCTACTGATATCAGCCAGTAGCACACATTAAATGGAGAGAGACAGCAAATATATCTTTAGTAGCATATATGACCATATGAATGTATATGCCTGTTCACTAAGTATAGAGAATATTTAGGTAGACAACTCTTCTAACTTAGAAGTTATGTAGGGTTATTCTAGCTCAAATGTCTCGAATTGTTAATAAACATGGAAGAGTTTATTCAGTTACTGTTTAGAGTGGTATCCTTCAGAAGAACAGAATTTCATAACATGCTACATTTATGGTAATGGATTCATGCAAATCTTATTTACATTTTCTCTCAGAGCATCTTTCAAAGATATGCTAACCTGAGGAGAATGTCTGCATATCAGACAGAGACATCCAGTCTCGAACAGATCTGAAGCACAGCCATCTCTCTTAATGGAAGCTTTGTATCATTTCCAGAGAAGAGCATAAAAATGTCCCCTTGCATTGCCTTGCAAAACTCTTTATGGTTCCAAATTGCAAAGAGCAGAACAAACAAACAAACTACCATGGCACTTGCAACAGCAATTGATGTTCACTGGATGCATTCTTAGAACCTGGCCTTACCTGTTCTTTTCCCCTATTTCTGTATCTATTGCAGTCTGGCACAATGTTCCACTTTCCAACAGCTAATCCAGAAATGAAGCTTGCCTCACAAGCTACAGTACTTCTCTTTGACAGCCCATAGGCTGCCTGAGCAGGTCAAGGGAGTATGTTATTGCTGTTGTCACATCTTCTATAAATAAAATCAATCTTTTTAGCAGTGGTGAACCATATCTTCTAAATCTTTATCTCTTGCATTGTTCCTTCTTGTATTTTCTTGGCTAACCTGAATTCTGAACTCCATATTTCAGCTTGCCAATTAGAAACCTACTGGATATTTAGTTATTATCTACATGAATCACATTTCTCATTCGCAGTGCATGCAATGTCCTGAAGGATGGGCAAGGTCTCCGTTCTGTCTTGTGTCCACCACTTGTGGACTCCCTCTTTCAGAGCATGACACCATATTGCTTTCTCTGCAATAGAAAGTAGCAACTGGAAAAAAAAAGTATTTTCCAACCCAGTTTCAGGTTTCGGAAGCAGAAAACTTAGTATATCTTGATATGCACTTACATTTACTGATGATGAAAAATCCTGTAAACCAGGTTAGTTCTCAGAGAAATTCATAGGACTCAAGGAGTGGCTATCTCTTCTCAGCATATTGTAAAGCATGTAAAGCATTTAAAGCATGGTAGGCTTTCTCAGAGGGTGGTCCTAGAAATGCACTTCTGCATAGTCCTTAAAAACTGTAATTATTAAATTTATTTTATTCATTTGTTTATTTTTATTTTATTCATTTATTTTATTTATTATTAAATTATTAAACTGCTTTACCTTCTCCAGTGTTTTCACTTCAAAACCCAGCAACTCATGAAACTTTCAGACTTTTGCATTTTGCAAAGAAGCTGTGTCTGCCAGAGATGGTCAGTGTCCTCCTGTAGGTGAAAACCTATGTGCCAGTCCTAGGAAGACCTTTTTGCAGAGTCTATGGTGTCTGAGGCTTATTTTGCTGAGAACGGGAGCAAAATGCCTACACATACACACACTCACACACAAGAGAGACAAAGATTTACATAAAATGAATAGAAAGGAAGCAAAGTGTTTACATTACATTATACCACCTGCCTATGTCTGGAAGGAATATGGATATACCTTCCTCTTTTTTCTGCTTTCCTTCTCTTTGCTCAGAAACTTCTTCAAAGGCAGAGCTAGCCCACAGCATACATCAAGTGACAGAATTTTTGTGTAAATAGTGTGTGGAAATGTTTTATTTTAGTCAGCAGTTTCCAGAGAGTTTTATTCCAATGAAACCACAGAAATGAAAAAATTTGCTCAGGATTTGTATGTTGAACAGAAAACTTGTTTTTGGCTGTTAATAATTGAATTTTAAAAGAGAATCATTTCAGCACAAAATATTTTGCAAATAGTAAATTTTTTTCAGGTTTTTTTTTTTTTTTGGAAAGATGCGATTTTGAAAAATAGAAAGATTTTTTGACTAGCAGTTCTTAGCATTGATCTCCCTTTACCAGTCTGAAACAAGTTCTCAGTCAGTGTTTACAAAAAAGAAAACAAGTCTCTTTCCTCACTGTAGCAGTCATGAGACCAGCTTATCCACAATGAGGAACACCATTTATTTTAGGCTTAAATTGATTTAGTCTACACCAAAGCTGATGACTATGTGTTGACAATAGAAACACTGAAACTGAGCTCAAAGAAAGTATTTTTAAATGTATTACAGAAATTCAAGTCTACTGCTGCTTGAAATATGTCCTTAACTTTCAGATTCTACCGCATGCAGCATTGGAAATTTTGAAAACTAAAACTAAAAAGTTGAGTGAACCAAGTTATCGTCATTCATTTTAAAACTGAATTATTCCTTACAGTAAAAAGAAATTACTGTAACACTGCTCAATTAGTTCCCATCAGTGAAGTGACATTTTACCATTTCACGGCTCTGTTAGGTCATGTCACAGCCCTCTCACATTCAAATTAATATTTTCCCTACTTATTAGCAGTGCTGTTGCCCCACTAACTCTATGTGCCTAAGAACTAGCCAGCCATTATATGTAATTAACCAAGGAAATAACTAGAGTATTTGCCAGCAAAAGGAAAATCACATTCAAGACCTAAATAACTACCAGTTGGATTAATGAACCTAAAAAGAAAGGTTACTACAGGTTGGATTAACGAACCTAAAAAGAAAGGTTATCTGAGTACTCATCACTTGATTTTGCTCACAAAAGGGCCCAAACCCTCAGGGCTTGTGGGGCTGGAGTAGATTTCACCTTTACAAGGAAAGAGAGCTTTCTGCCTCAATCACAGACAGAATGGTACAAAGGAGACTTATTTACGACCCTTCCACCCAGATATTACTAAACAATCTTTGGCTTGGTTATTTGAACAAAAGAGAAATGTCTAAGATGAATAAATCTGCCCAAGAGTGATATACTGTAAAGAAGCTGCCTTGAGATTGTCTATTAATTGGTTTATTTTTCTAAGCTTTGTTTTTCCTGGCTCTGTGTGACAAACAAAACAGGAGAAATGCATATTCCATATCTACCTCCCCTCCAGTGATCTGCAGTTTAATTATAGCATTCTGTTGTTACCACCCTATTGTAAGACTTATGTTTATGAGAACAGGCCACAGCAGAGCTCAGTGAGCAAGATAAAGCTGTGAAGGTTCACAGATTTGGAAACCCTTGAAAGCAACAGGATGTGTTTCTGCAGCAGAAGTAGCCTAAACATTTCATAGGAAAATATTACAGCTAAGGTTAAACAAATAATTTCTACTGAGAAGGAAGAATGCAAGAAAGATTAAATAAAATCTGGGTTGGCGAAAAAAACCCATTGATTTTACCTTGAGAACCATGTGAGGTGTATCATGCCATGCTGCACAAGCAGCCAGGGAGCTGCTCTAGTTCACCTGAGGCAAGGATGTGGATGGGGGCTTCCTTTACCAACCCTCACTCCTCCTTCCTCCTGGGCACCATCATAAATGGCAGATTTCTATATAACCATAAATTTCACTAAAAATAAGAGCAAAAACACTTGAAGAAATTACCTAGGCAACATCCTCTACCTGGCATTTCTCTGCTTCCTAGCACAAGAGAGGTGACTTTGAGAAGGGATTCACAAGAGGGATATGTGAATCCATGTGCATGTAAGTCCTTCACGGCAAAAATGAAGGAATGGGAAACTGAATCTCATTTGTTACCTACCTATTTTTGTCTTCGTTTGTGTAGCTTTTGTGAGTCTAGCCTAAAAATAAAATCAGAATGTTGGCTGAAATTGTGAAAAACTTGATGAAAGGACTACAGAGCACTGTTGAAGGAAGAGTGATAAAATGATTTGTATTTTTCAGCTATTGAAGTATTCACTCTATTCTTAACTCTATTTTTTCCTTCAATGTTTCTAATTACTTGAGAAGCAGAACGCACTTTGGAAGGAGAAGCTGAAAATTTCCATGTGTTTCCAAAAATTTCAAATTGTATTTTTGATTTCTGGACAGTCTTCTCTACATCTATGTATGGAAGCAGCACAGTCTAATGGCCATGATTCTTCAGAAATTAAAGGCTTAGTCTTGATAGCTGTTTTTTTTTCTCTTTCTTTGTTTTCCTTTTTATTTTTCTGTATCTGCTTCAAATGCAATGTTGCAAAGTATTTTTACCATTTTTCTTCAATATGGCAGTATTTCCATAAAGGTCTATAGTTTGATACCAAAACCAGAGAAGTGTTAGAAAGACTAGGGAAAATGTTAGCCCGCTGCTGGTGGTACCTTGGTGACGGAGGATGCTGAGAAGGCAGAGTTACTAAATGCCTTCTTTGCCTCTCTTTTTACTGCTAAGGCTAGTCCCCAAGAACTACAGAGCCCAGGTAAAAGAGAGATAACCGGGAGAGAGGAAGACCTTCCACTGGTCAAGAAGGGTTGGGTTAGGGATCACTTAGTCAAACTGCTCACCCACAGATCTATGGGCCCTGATGGGATGCACCCAGGAGTGCTGAAGAAACTGGCGGGGTTATTGCTCAGCCTCTCTCCACCATCTTCGAGAGGTCCTGGAGAGCAGGGCGGGTGCCGGAGGGCTGTAAGAAGCCAACGTCACTCCCGTCTTCAAAAAGGGCAAGAGGGAGGAGCTGGGAAACTACAGGCCAGGCAGCAACATCTCCATCCCTGGAAAGGTGATGGAGCAGCTCATCCTAGAGAGCATCTTTCAGTATACGAAGGAGAAGGAGGTGATGAGTAGCAGTCAGCATGGATTCACCAAGGGCAAGTCATGTCTGACAAACCTCATAGCCTTCTATGATGGGATGACTGGCCGGCTGGACAAGGGGAGAGACATGGATGTTGTCTACCTTGACTTAAGCAAGGCTTTCGACACCGTCTCCCATAATATCCTCATACAGAAGCTCCGGGAGAGTGGACTAGATGAGTGCACGGTGCAGTGGATTGAGGGCTGGCTGGATGGCAGAGCTCAGAGGGTGGTGATAAATGGGGCCGAGTCCAGTTGGAGGCCTGTGGCCAGTGGTGTCTCCCAGGGGTCAGTACTGGGCCCGGTGCTGTTCAACTTGTTCATCAATGACCTGGACGAGGGCACAGAGGGCACCCTGAGCAAGTTTGCAGATGACACCAAGCTGGGTGGAGTGGCCGACACTCCGGAGGGCTGTGCTGCCATCCAGAGGGACCTGGACAGGCAGGAGAGTTGGGCAGAGAGGAACCTCCTGAGGTTCAACAAGGACAAGTGCAGGGTCCTGCACCTGGGCAGGAATAATTCCAGGCACCAGGATAGATTAGGGATCGACCTGCTGGAGAGCAGCTCCACGGAGAGGGACCTGGGAGTCCTGGTGGACACCAAGTTAACCATGAGGCAGCAGTGCCCTTGTGGCCAAGAAGGCCAATGGGATCCTGGCTGCATCAGGAGGATGTTGGCAGCAGGTGGAGGGAGGGGATCCTGCCCCTCTGCTCAGCTCTGGGGAGGCTGCAGCTGGAGTATTGGGGGCAGTTCTGGGCTCCCCAGGACAAGAGGCACGTGGAGCTTCTAGAGAGGGTCCAGCAGAGGATGATTAAGGGACTGGAGCATCTCTCGTAGGAGGAGAGACTGAGTGAGCTGGGCCTGTTTTCTCTAGAGAACAGAAGGCTGAGAGGGGATCTGATTAACACTTGCATGTATATGTCCATGAAGGGGGAATGTAGGGAGGAGGGGTCAAGATCTTCTCAGTGGTGGCCAGTGACAGGAGAAGGGGCAATGGGTGCAAGCTGAAATACAGGAAGTTCCGTCTCCAGGTGAGGAGGAACTTCTTCACTGTGAGGGTGACAGAGCCCTGGCACAGGCTGCCCAGGGAGGCTGTGGAGTCTCCTTCTCCGGAGATCTTCCAAACCTGCCTGGATGCCGCCCTGTGCCCTGTGCTCTGGCTGTCCCTGCTGGAGCAGGGGAGTTGGACTAGATGATCTCTAGATCCCATCCAACCTCAACCATTCTGTGATTCTGTGGTTCTGTGAAAGCAGAGACATATCAGATTATCAAAGCACAGACTAGAAGAAGGAAAGGGAAAGGAAGGGAAAGAAGAGAAGGGAAGGGAAGGGAAGGGAAGGGAAGGGAAGGGAAGGGAAGGGAAGGGNAGAAAAAAAAATGTGAGTGTTCTTGCGAGAAAAGACAGCTAATATGTCTTCATGGTACCGAAGCACCAAATAAGTTCAAGAAAGTGAAAGTGATAAGGGAAGGGAAGGGAAGGGAAGGGAAGGGAAGGGAAGGGAAGGGAAGGGAAGGGAAGGGAAGGGAAGGGAAGGGAAGGGACTAAAGAATCTAAGAAATAATTATGGGATTCTTCAGAGATGTAAAGTTCTTTGGGGAAGCTTGCACATTTGCATCATTATTCTGCTGTTCTGATCAGAGTTATATCTGCATTTGTATTTTTGCAGAGATATGTTAACTCTTGCATCTGTATCAATGCACCAGCTTATCTGGGGCATTCTTCTGACATCATTGTTTTATTTATGAATTAGACACATACTCTTGACTTTTATTTTCTCTGGAAGCCTCAATAAGTAATAACAAGTCAGTGACTAACATCATATATCTTTCAGATGTTTTATTTCTCCTCAGCTGTGCAGATAACTTTAGGCTACTTGAAATAAAAACTTTTCATCTGCGAACATTTTGTTGAATCTCCTTCTCTAGTTTTTCTCTAAAAATAAATCTTCCAGAGCTGAGTCATGGGTCATTTTCTGATACAGCTAGGGAGTAAAAAGCACAGACAAGCAAATGCACACCCTGAAAGAGCAGAAAGTGTTTCAGGAACACAGCTTGGAAAAGAAGCTCCTATTAGGACTTTTTTAACCATGAAAATTTGGGGGATTAGGCCTTCTTGTCCCTTCCAGCACAGCAGTCATAATACTGGCACATTCAGCAGTATTCTCATACCTTTATCAGATCAGAGGTGTCTTAACTCCAATAACTTGTGTTTTGCCAACTGGGCCAAGGATGGTTCTTTTGAAACAAGTAGAAAACTAACAGTCTCTTCATCAGTGACCTCAAGATGCCGCAGATGATCAGAATCAGTCAAGAAAACTATGGGAAGAGTTTCTTTTTTATCATTAGGCCCAGACACCAGAAATATGGATGAATTACTCTTTAATAGTTTCTGTCCAAGCTTCTCAGTTTGTAATCCAGAGATGGTTGCATTAGTCATTGATTACATCAGTCAAACTTTATTTTTAAAGGGCAGCACGTCAGCTTTGTCTGAACAGATGACTGCACTGCAGAGGGGACATCGTTTGGGCTCCCACGTGTGACCCAGCCTTCTGCTGCCCACTCACACTGCGATGGCCAACACTGCAAGGCAGTCCCACACCGTGTTATGGCTGGCAAGACCATGAGTGATGTCCCCGTGCCAGCGTTATTCCCCATGCGCTGACATAACCGACATAACCAATTCTTTGAAGGAAGAGTGGGGAATGATCTTACTGTCTAAAGATCCGAATCTATGAATACTGGCTGAACAAAAACTTACACACTGGACACTCATCCTGATCAGTGCCAGGACATGCAAAAGAGAAAGGTCATAATCCTCCAGACAGCTTGTTATTTTAAAAAACTTGGGTTTGTAAACAAAAGCTGAGCAACCCAAGTGACCACATGCTCGTAGCTCACCACCTTGCTATTGTAACTTTAGCCACTAGCACAAGCAGTGCTGAAGATTTATCAGGCAGCTGGTTGTGAGGTTTATCAGCTGCCTCTACACAAATAATTATTATAAATGTAAAAAGAGCACGTGTCTCAAATTGTGTCATGGACCAAAGAGTGAGTTAAAAAAACAGCCATGACCTGCAGCTGTGGACAATGCAGGGAATGCAAGAACAAAAATATGTGCTTCTCAAATAGCTTTTGTCCCAGATCTACAGTATGTAAATAACTACAGTCTTATCATATGCTTGACCCACTCATCCAAAGTGTCTAATGTCATCAAAATTCCTTTATTCAGCACTGGCATCAAGGAATGTAAATATAGTGAGAAAGTAACACATTCTGCATTCATAATGTTAGCAACGGTAAGTGTAACCTTGCAGATAGTGGATTAACTGAAATGATTCAACTTTTCATGAGAATGTCTAACTGGATAATTTACAGTCTGAGCCATTATTCTAGAATTATTCTAGATTCCATTGTTTTTCTTCTTGAAGGGACACAGAAAATATGGTTGAACACACTAGGCATACTCTTTTCCCACTCAGTTGTTTTTGCCGAATTTACATCAAAGCCAATCCGCTAATACAGTGAAGCCTGCGAAAGCAAACATTATCAGAAAACAGAAAATGAGGTCAGAGATTTTTTCCCAAGGTCCTCCTGGGGTTATCCGAAGGAAAAATACCACACAGAAATAAACACAACTGCTACGGGTCTCCAGTGCCTAGTCATTTACACATATATAGTTACAACAACAGGTGGCTATGAGTATATAAAATGACATTTACATTGATGTCACCAGTTAAGAAAATTAAGTCCACAATTAATACAAAGGGGGATTTTAATTACAAATGAAGGTTATATAAGTGTAAGTGCAGACAGAATAATTAGAACCTTCTAAGTGAAATCCTGAATGGTTATTCATGATGCTATAAAGAGCTACAACAAGATTTGGTTCTACAAGAGAATATTCTCATTTACTAAGTACCTGCTAATGTGAAAAAGGAACCATGGCTCTATGGTGAATCACAAGTGAAGGTACTGCAGTTTACATTTCTGAAAACTACATTAGCTTATTGCTTACCATCAGTACTTTGAATTATAGCACTGAGAAACAGTGCATAAAACAAAAAATAGTTTAATTTTTTAAACTGCCTAATATTGTCCTGATGTTTTTATGATAAAATGTGTCATCCTGCTGAAAGAGAGCAGATAGCACATAAATAGAAACCACTCCTTTACAAACAGTGCACAGCATGTCTGGCTGTCAGAAGAACTGCTTACCATCTTTTTCTGTTCTTGATTTCATTTTAATAAGACATTCTGGAAATCTTATATCCCAACTCATTAGTCTCTAGACATTAATTCAGCAAAGTGAAAACAATTTCTGTTTTAAAGAGTGGCATGTTATGTACTCCTGTTCACGCTCAAGGCCTCAATTGCAAGGCAAAATCCACCACTTCATGAAAGGCAGTTCATGCCAAAACAATCTAATAAATGATTTGTTACTGTTAAAGAAAAGAAATGCACTTAATTAGAAAAAAAAACAGTAATGTTTCTGGTGTTACTGCACTGATATCACTTGGAAATATCCCAGAATGGCTGTTCTGTCCCAGAAATACACTGTAAGTATCTCATGGTAAGTGTGAGAGACCAATGAAATGTAAACTGAAATAAAATGGCTCTGGTTCTTGATGGTAAATTAATTTGACATCTGATTGTATGTCCCGTGTGAATGAAATACTGTAAGGACCAGGAGTTTCCCATTATCGTCTCTAGTTGTAGCTTTCTCAGTGGCTCTCCACAGAGAGCAGTGTTTCATTTTGAAATAATAATAATAAAAACACTCTATCTCAGTTTTGACTAGTAAAATGAAAACTTGGATTCCCTAGGAAAATAAAATACTACTTCACAGAAGGCTCATCTTCTTCAGACTATAAATACATTAACTATTTCTAAACCTTACTCATGCACTCTGTGTATATGCCCTCCGTACCTGCTTCCTTAAGTCTTATGAAAAAGTATGTTAACCCTAGCAAGTAGCACTGTAAAAAAATGCAAAGTATCACAAAACTCCTACTAAAAGTCAGGCATCTAGTAAGAAAAAACACTCTGCTTTTGGAATGTAATTATTCCAAAGATGGTTTTTTATAATCTTTTTACCTTATATTCTTTTCCCTTCAGTCTCACTCTGACTGTATCTACTTACAAGGTTATTGAGAGTTATTGTTTAACATCTCAATATACTTTTTGCCACTTTTTCTTTTGTACCTCCAAGACCCCCAAGGGTTCCCGTGGGTAAAAATGATGACATCTAAATATGTTAATATAATTTCATGCTACTTCATTCCAATTCAGGTTAATTTAGGAGTGTAGGCAGATTCTCCAAAATCTCCTGCATTCCTACACAAATTCCAGGATAAAACAAGACTCTTAGCAGTGTCAGCGTGACCAAACTTTTCCGACCCACTTTGGGGCAGAGTTGGGCCCTGACCAAATCCCAGATTCCCTGACTATGCAGATGGGAATGGGAGAGCCCCGTTGCCTTGGCTTGGAAGAGGGGCTGGTAGCAGCAGCAAGGCCACCACACACCTCTGCACAGCCGGTGCTGGTCCTCCAGAGCACTAGCATGGATAAAACAACAGGACCAGGGATATTTTTCCTCCCCACAAGAGGCGTCTGCTCTTGGGTGTTTTTTGCCTATGCCCATGGCTGGCTCTGAAACAGCGTTTTGATTCCATAGCTGCTTGTTAGCTGACCTGAATAGATTCAGACCCAGAACAATTATAAGTCACAGACAAAATTCATTCCTGACAAAATGGTTTCTGTATCATTGTAAAAGGATGATAGGGAAGTTATGAATGAGAGAGATTTTAGGATACACTTGCCATGCAGAAGAATTTTGTTTATTTTACTGTTCTGCGACACTGGGTATCATTTCCTTTTTAGCAGCAGGTTACTTGCATTTGGGGACTCATTTGGAAAGATCAAACCAGTGAGAAACATTTCTTTTTTCTTCACACTGGTAGTTTATTTACTAAAAATGTTTCATGAGTTGCACGCTTGGATTCAAGTGATCCATCTTAGTAAAGCCATAAAAGCAGCATTAACAGGACAAAAGAGCAAACTGAGATATGATGAAATTAGTCTGAGGTTTGGTAAACTTGTTTCTCTGAAGAAAGGGAGCCTTGAGTTTAAATTTGAGAGTCTCTGTTCCCTTTATGAGCACAATTACTGTATTTTACATAGAAACAGATTCACTAGGAAAGAAAGAAAGAAAGAAAGAAAGAAAGAAAGAAAGAAAGAAAGAAAGAAAGAAAGAAAGAAAGAAAGAAAGA
>NW_020456221.1:2772167-2774516 GCF_003342845.1 Nothoprocta perdicaria | reverse complement strand
AAAGAAAGAAAGAAAGAAAGAAAGAAAGAAAGAAAGAAAGAAAGAAAGAAAGAAAGAAAGAAAGAAAGAAAGAAAGAAAGAAAGAAAGAAAGAAACAGTTTTAGAAAAAGGGCATAGAAATTCTCTGAATTTCCATATGCCTAAATGTTATTACATTCTCTAGTGTTCCTGCTCTGAATAGCTCTAGTTCAATTTAATATTTAATACTTTTTTTTTTTTTGCATTATATAAAAACAGATAAAGAGTGAAAGGGGTCTACCCATTTTTCACAGATGATTAGCTCTTTATGTATATATATTTTTTCCGATGTCTAATAATGATAGTAAATTTTATCATCGCAATTATCTGAAGTATTTCTTTAAGTATTTGTTTGTATACCTCCAAAATACTAAAAATATAAATGACCATAAGGTTTTCTCAGTCTCAATCTCTTTTTTATTAAGATGAGTAAGGAGCAACTTTCCTCTTTCATATTTCCTTGGTATGTTGTTCATGTTTATCAAGGAATGGCTATGGTTTTGAACCTTTTAAAGGCAAAGTTAAAGGAATAATTATTTGTAAAAGAAAATTTTCATCATTTTTGTTTCAGATTTGAGTCTCCTGGAAAGGTGCAGAAGCCATAATGGCTGAATCTCTTCTAAAGATACCCCTACTTTATCAATCAAGTAGACCTCAAATGTTGCAGAAGGTCCCTTGCAAAGAGCATTTATGAGTACTAATCTCATGAAACGACTGAAATCACAACCATTATTTTCCAAAGGAAATTCAGAAAACAGAATACCGACATAAACTAATCATGGTGATTTGTACTACAGAGGCAACATGCTTTAATACTTACTGGAGTTTTATCAAAGTATTTAACTTTATTTCTAGATATAACAGCTAACTTTTCTCTCTTCCACCAGTTTTGCATTTGCTGTATTGTGGTCCCTGCAGTACGCTTCCAACTTACAGCAGTCTGAGATAAGAGCTGGGGCCAATGAGATGCCACAACCACAGCTCTACTAGAGTTTTGAAACTTCTAGAGTTTATCAACCCCAGCGCTCTTCAGTGGATAAATAAGTGGTGTGATCAACGGTGAGATCACAGAGACCAGATCTGCCACCAGGTGCATTGAAGTTGTTCATTGTTTCCATTTTGTATGATTTTGTTAAGTAATCTGAAGGTATGAATGAACAATAATGTGGAAAGTTAGCAGTGCCAAATTCTCAAACGCACTTTGGGTGATCCTGACATCACTACCTTCGTATGACTTGAAATGAATAGGGACAGAATATAATTTTTCTTTGCCAGAGTAACCTATTGTTTCTACTACTATTTTCTTACTTTTCCTCCATTGCTTTTCCAGCACATCTGCAGAGATCATGAGTTCTGACAGAGAAGACTACATGATTAAGGAAAATGCATTCAGAATTAAAAGATGGTAGCATGGTTTTGCAAAATGCCTTTTTATTCTCACATTAATTTGAGTGCAAAGACCTATGCTATTCTAGGGCATTTTGACTACGACCCTCCACGGGTCAGAAATGGAGAAGGAATGAGGATCACATTTGCCAGACATAAGAGAGATATTCCTTCTCCACATGGAGAAGGAATACACAGAGTTCAGACCACAGAAAGACACAGAAACAGCTGGCTTTGATATCTCTTTTTCTTTAAAGATATGCACACACATATTTGTATGTATATGTACAGATAAATAGAAATAATAATAATAGCAGAAAAAAATATATGAAAAAGAGCTGTTTCTGAGTCTTTCTCTGTTCCTAACTCTGGCTGTCAGGGATCCCAGATGTAAGCAGCTAAGCAGTGGTGGCAGATGGCTTTTCTCATTTTTTTTGTTAGTTTGCTTACAAAAGACAAGCTAATAGTCTTTCATGTGTATACACTGATTTGTTCTATGGGAAATTGTAGATTCACTTCATGAATCTATCTAGTTTCTATTGGGATATTAATTTCTTTCTGCTTTCTTTAGTGATCTAGAAAAGGACTAGTTTAGAATTGAAAACTGTTCCACAGTTGTTCTTATGGCTTCTGTTGTGACTTGGCCTGCTGCTTGGAAAAAATGGTAATTTTACTACTGGACTTAGAATTAGCTAGTCATAACTGAGGTAGGCATTGCTACTTTTTTTTCAGAAAGAATAGTTGGTATTCTTAGAATCATAGAATCACAGAATGCTGAATGTTGGAAGGGACCTCAGAGGTCATCGAGTCCAACCCCCCTGCTCACGGAGGGTCACCTAGAGCACGGGGCACAGGGCTGCGTCCAAGCGGGTTTTAAAGATCTCCAAAGAAGGAGACTCCACAACTTCTCTGGGCAGCCTGTGCCAGTGCTTTGTCACCCTCACA
>NW_020456221.1:2681706-2772008 GCF_003342845.1 Nothoprocta perdicaria | reverse complement strand
TTCTCCAGGCTCAACAGGCCCAGCTCTCTCAGCCTTTGCTCACAGGGCAGATGTTCCAGGCCCCTGATCATCCTGGTAGCCCTGCGCTGGACTCTCTCCAGCAGCTCCACATCCCTCTTGCACTGGGGAGCCCAGAACTGGACACAGTCTCCAGATGTGGCCTCACCAGGGCTGTGTATAGGGGGATGATCACTTCCCTCGACCTGCTGCAGACGCTCTTCTTAAAGCACCCCAGGATCCCGTTGGCCTTCTTGGCCACCAGGGCACACTGCTGCCTCATGGCCAACTTGTTGTCCACCAYGACACCCAGGTCCCTCTCTGCGGGACTGCTCTCCAGCAGGTCCACCCCTAATCTGTACTGGTGTCCAGGGTTATTCCTCCCCAAGTGCAGGACCCTGCACTTGCCCCTGTTGAACCTCATGAGGTTTCTCACCGCCCAGTCCTCCAGTCTGTCCAGGTCCCTCTGGATGGCAGCACAGCACTCAGGGCTATCAGCTACTCCACCCAGTTAATTCTGACATCACTGGCATAGATCATTGAACTTTTTCATGTCTTGGCTGCTCATGTGGAGTTTTCTAATAAAATGCAAGTATTTTATATGCTGTATAGCTAATAATGATGTATGGAAAATAATAAAGTACATCATTATTTTATATTCAAGTTGATTTTGAGAGAAGTGCCAGAAGTCTAAAGTAAGTCATATTTATTCAACAATTTGAACTCCAGCAATAGCAGTCTTCCTTAATTGTGTATGCTTGCTTGCAAATATTGTATTGCTCCAAAGTGAGAAGAACTGGGAAATAATATTGCATATCAACAGACTGGTGTCTTGAAAATGATAAAAAGAAGTTGAAATAAGATTACTGAAGTTGCTAAAAAGGAGGTTCACTTGAAATGTTCTGTAGCAGCTCTGTGCTAAAAGAGAATTCAGATTAGACTTGTTTGCTGATAAGCCTCTTATCTGCTGTTCAGAATTTTTTTTTAAAAGACAATAATTAAGATCTTAATTTACTATGATCACTTACAGAGTCTCCAATCTTGACAAAAATCTCAGACAATCTAAGACAATCTTAGACAAAAATCAGTAATAAAATATTACTGATATTATGAAGAGCTTTAGCAAGATTTTCTGCCCATGAACTTCCTGAGCTGTTTATTTTCAAGAAAAAAAAAAAAGTATAACATTTTCTACAGTTCTGGTTTTAACAGGGTCCTTAAATCACATTATTGTGAGGAACCTTCCTCAATTGATATGGCAGAGATGACACAAAGACATATGTCCTGTATTTCATTCAAAAGAACAAACATGAAAATTTTGGATGCACAAATCAACACTGCAACATTCTTTTTACCAGAACTATGAAGTGCTTTTTCATAACTCTAGTTATGTAGGGTAAAAAGGAGAGAAATGACATGACAATGCATTTAGGGAGAATGAATTATGCTGGCCTCTCACTCCCAGCTTTGTTCTTTACTTGATAAAATGTGCTCATGACATGTATTTTATCCACCTCTAGCAGTAGCAGAAGGGTGAAATTCTTGGATCTTTGTGAAAAATCATTTTTGTCTGTGAAATTGCTGGTTGTTTCATCCATGGCTGGTTAAAGAGAAAGATGTGGTAAGAAAGCAGTTGAGATTGAATCGTTCTTGTCTGAAGGACTGAACTCAATGGAAGGCATATTGAAACTTTCTAATTCAAGCTCTATAGAAACACCTTAGCGTGCTGTAATTTATGAGCTGAACAGCAGCAACTCTGCTAAGGAAGCATCAAATTCAGCCTGCTCTGAAGATACTAAACAATGCAAATACAATCAGGAAAAGATAGGATAGAACTTTGCTTAAATTACTACTGGGACAGTGGAGCAGGTTTCATTGGGAAAGGGAAAAGGGAAGTTTCATTGATTACAAAGAATGCTACTCTAAGCATCACCTAAGAAATCAAATAGGAATTTTAAATGGGCAGGTAGACAGATTCGAGCACATTTTTTCAGGTCAGTTTCCTCTCCCAAACGAATTTAATTGGAAAAACCAAAAGAAGTATGGATACATTTGCAAGACAACTAATCCTTGGAGAAACTGTCTTAAAGATGAAGCTTATTAAACATCCATGATAAAGAGAAACAAAAATAGAACATTTAATGGAAATGCCACTGTAGCAAAATAATTCTTCCGGCAGTTATGAGACAGATACTCATGATAACTGTAATGAGTTTGATGAGTAACTTGCTTATAATCAGTGAGCTTTTTGATGATGGCTCTTTAAAATACGCAGTTTGGTAATAACACAAGCAAAGTTTTTAAAGTAGCAGCTGGAGAATATGGCAGGAAACTTGAGGTAACAAGAGTCAGAAATATCACTTGTTGACATATCAGTCCAATAGATGGTCTGGCTTGCCCACATTCTGATTACACATTAAGTCATTTGCTAAATACTCAGAATTGTTCAGTTCATCACAAGAGCTTGATTAGCACTTTCCATAAAAAGTCCAAAAGTTTCCTAGTAGCCATTTCTGTCTGGGTTCAGTGGCAGAGTATCCATGACTCTACTTCACACTCTGTTCTTACATTACTACTAAAGAGAACAGGCTCAAAATGAATGCTGTAAGCAATCACATGAATGTTAAGCATTTCCAAAAAATTTTCACTGAATATTCCAGTCAAGGACTGTCCATTTTTGTCTCTTTTCAGATTGAATTTCTGGACAGCTGTGGGTAAGAATCATGTAAGAACTGCTTTTAGGCATGTCACTCTCCCCTAGGCTCACATTTGGACAGTGGTCTGTGTATGTAAAATCTGTGCTGAAACAGCCCTGGGAGTAGGAACTCATGGGTATTAGGCAGAGAGAAAAATCAAAATGAGTTGCTCATAGGAGATGGGCAAAATAAGTTGCTCATGGGAGATGGTTCCTATATCCTGATAAATCTCAGATTCTTACCTACCTACATCTGTACAGAGTTAAACTGCTAAGGTCCTGCTCTATTCCATGCGGGAGCAATGACTCCTACAGACCAGCTTAGAAGGGCTTATTGAGTACAGTTTCCAACTTGAATACTTTCTTTTACCTCAAGTTCCAATGCAGGCACCTAATCTTTTGCAGTTCACTGTTTCACTTTCCTTCCAAGAGAATGAGAGTCCATCCAGGTTTCATGTCTCTATTGCTCTCTTGCTCACTGTCTCTATTGCAATGCAGAGATGTTAGCAGTAGCATGTTCTTTTGCTGGGGCTCCCTTCATGCGGACTCCTTTCCTTATATTCAGTGTCCTCTTTTCAGTTTATCAGCAGCATCTCAATGCTGACTGGCATCCCAAATCATATCAAGCCCTAATACTGTAGATGCTTAAACAATATAGGGCAGCAGACAGTTCTTTAACAGAGAAGGTTGTCATGTACTTGAGGCAAGACACAAGTAGAGAGAACTGGGAAAGAAGTAACAAAAGCTGTGAATAAGGCCGTGCAGTTGCAGTGACTCAGCCTGTGCAATAAGTATTAGATGGTGGTTTTCATGTACTGTATAGAGGAGGTACATCAAGGAGAGTTTGCTTCAAGAAGCTAGAACTTTTCCTCAGGATATTTGTGCCCACAGGAATGAACAATTCACTTGTGTACCCTCTCCAGTTCATTTTTCAGGACGCGGCTTTCAGCACTCCACCCACATCACTGACTCAAAACCAGAAGGGCTGGCAGTTCCACGCCACAGACATTGCTGGGCTGCATGAGGAGAAAGGGATTACCTGCCTAATTCTGTCTGCAAGTAAATGTTTCTGTTGTTTTTTGTATGTATACTCAAATACTAGATTGCCTCAGTAAATGAAAACAGTGTGTGTTTGTGGGCATGTGACAGACGACAACTAACTGCAATACTTCAGTGCAGTCAAGGGTAAATGGAGGTCAAGCAAGTTTATCTGCTTCTAATTTCAGCAAGAACAAGTTCATCTAGTTCTCATATACACCAAACAATGAATACATCTTTGTTTCATTTACCCCTTCACTACTAATATAATTAAATAATCTAATGCAACAGCAAAGAAATTCCCAGACAGCTGACTTTATACTCATATTTTTGCAATAATCTCAGATATTTTAAAGGATTTAAGATATACTTTCCCATTAGAGCACAGAACTTTCTAATGCATTGTTTGTATTTGGTAACATCACAACTATCTAAGTGAAAATACATTCTGGCACATCAAATCCTGAAATACAGCTGGTTAAACACAATGCTTTCTGCAAACGAGAGGCCTTCTGTTCATTCATTTAGAAGACAGCAAATAAAAGATTATATTCAGAAAAAAAAAGAAAAGTAATTCACAAGGAAATATAATAGTTTGGATTTGGGAACAGGGTAACCAGTAGCAACCATTTTTTTTTCTCTTAGTGGTGATGTAGCAGTATTTGTTCCTTGAAACAATTGCTTTTAAAGGAATAAAAGAAGACAAGTCTTTCACACAAAATCAAATACTAATAAAATCATATACTACAAATTAGTCAGATGATAAACCATTAACAAATTCAAACACATCCAGTGCATTTCTCTATTTGACATTTCTACTGCAGTGACATAAGCATTCCCAGCTTAACAATAGAAGGTTTCTTTATGACATAATAGCTGACTTTATGGTGATTTCAGGTTTCAAGTCATGATTATGAAAAGCAGCTTTAATACTGGTAGCACTGGAATTTTATGTTGTTTTATGACTGGTATTGAAATGTTCAAGCTACTGTAAGAAACTCTAGTACTGTAATTCACAACTTTACCCTTGAAATTTGGCAGTTCTTTTTAGTCTCTATGGAAAGAAAATCACTGGAGATAAAACAATGGCCTTGCTCACTCCTTCTTAAAAATAGGGCACTACCATAGAAAATATTATTTTCTTTTAAAGCATAACTGCAGTGTCCATTTCTGTTTTAACTCACTTTGGTCAAGAGAACTATTGGTTTATATATTTTGATAACATTTTGATGCAACCAAAACCAAAACCGAAATTAAATGTCATACTGAAATAGCCATTGAAATGAGAATTTTGTTGAGAGATTCTGTGTTTATAGTTCTTGAAATAATAACAGTCATTTCTATTAGCACACACAAATAAGTCATTCTAGACCTTTTACTGCACTTTGCAATGCCTAATAAAAGGATACAGCCATAGATGTGTTGACATAAACAATTCTCTGTGATGGAAAGGAAAAGAACCACAAGCTGGGGGAGAAGTGATACCAATGTACAAGAGACAGATAACAGATGACAATTTCTCATAAGAAACTATAAGAGAAGAACAGGGAGATGCCTGCTTGGAGAAAGAAGGTCAGGAGAACAAAGGACATGAGGTAAGAAAGAGGGACAGAGCTGTTTTACCATGAAAAGTAATAAAACCAACTAGCCAAACAATATAAAAGAGAATGACTTTCTAATTGTTACAATATGCCATGTTCTGAAGAGGATCGTATGTTTACAGAGTCCCGTGTTTAGTCTATACCTTTTTGCAACTGCTCTTCACAGAATCACAGAATGAATCACAAAATGGTTAAGGTTGGAAGGGACTTCTAGAGATCATCTTGTCCAGCCTCCCTGCTCCAGCACAGCACAGAGCATGTGGCACAGGGCAGCATCCAGGTGGGTTTGGAAGATCTCCAGAGAAGGAGACTCCACAACCTCCCTGGGCAGCCTGTGCCAGGGCTCCGGCACCCTCACAGGAAAGAAGTTCTTCCTCACATGCAGATGGAACTGCCTGCGTTTCAACTTATACCCATTACTCCCTGTCCTATCACTGACCACCACTGAAAAGAGTTTGGCCCCTTCCTCCCTACATTCACCCTTTAGGTACTTATACATACTGATCGGGTCCCCTCTCAGCCTTCTCTTCTCCACACTAAATAGGCCCAGCTCACTTAGTCTTTCCCCATTCCATAGATGCTCCAGTCCCTTACTCATCTTTGTTGCTCTCCGCTGGACCCTCTCTAGAAGCTCCCCATCCCTCTTGTCCTGGGGAGCCCAGAACTGCCCCAATACTCCGGGTGCGGCCTCCCCAGAGCTGAGCAGAGGGGCAGGATCCCCTCCCTCCACCTGCTGCCAACATCCTCCTGATGCAGCCAGGATCCCATGGGCCTTCTTGGCCATGAGGGCACTGCTGCCTCATGGATAGCTTCCTGACCTCTTACTTACCCTTATTCCCTGCTCAAGCCTCTCTTTCTCATAGCTAGCCTTTTATGCTCTTGTCTACATATTCTTTCACCCTGATGATCACCTTCTCTAGGCTTTTATTTCCCCTTTCCTCCACAACCCTCTCCTCTTCTTTTCCTTTACGGCTTTCCTGATGCCCATTCCCCAGATCTTTGCTGCAGGGTCAGGCCACTTGCTGTATCCTGTAAATATAGTCATATGTCGCTGTAAATATAGTCATTAGAAAAGGACTATAATTCTTGTGGAACATGAAGGAACAAGATTATTTTTGATTCATGTAGTTCTCAAATATGGTTGGTATTTTCTAAATATTCTAGTCTGAACACATACAAATTGATTAGATTACAAGCTAATAAAAAGAATAAGGCAACATGTCAGGCAAAAATAAAGATTGGTTTCAACTATTTGCCATGGCTAACATACTGTTAGGTGCAAAAAGTAGTTAATTCCTTCCAATGTTGGGAGGAAATGCTAGAAGGGATAAGCAAGATAATGAAATAAAATTAAGAAAAGAGAAGTCAATAGTAAAAAAAAAAAAAAAAAAAAAAAAAACTTCCCCATATTGAAATTTGAGGAGCTGTAGAATATTGTTCCTTTGGGGATGGTGTAAGACCCATGACTCATCACCTGGCGTATAAAAATAGTTTAGACAAAACATTAGAAACATATGTCCGGCAGAATAATCCTGTGGTCTCAGAAGGATGAAGCAGATGACCTAAAATGACATTTCCATCTGTGGCATCCATGAATCTAAGAGAAATTTTGTACAGGATTTAAGATCCAGTGTTTGAATAAATGAATATCCTCACTGAAAGACCTTGTTCTGTCATCCGAGCCTATGTCAAATAGGACCTTGCTCTAAAGTAGCTCTTCCTGCTCCCAATTTCCTTCAAAATTGTCTTCTAATGAAAGAAGACCACAGAAGAGAAGAAAATAAATGCAAATTTATTTTCATGGCAATGCAGAAAATGTATGAATTTCTCTCCTGGACAAAGAGAAAGGAAAGAGTAGGAAAGGAAATGAAGAGGCAAGCCCATAATACACTGGAAAAAATTATCTGAAAACTGTGAATAGTCACCCAGGTCATTACCTCCTCCTGCAACACTATTTATCCTTCCCATAGAGCAGCTCTACTGGCTCAGAGACCCTGTCATACTGATTACTCACTAGCAAATGTACACCCCCTCTCTCATCAGTGAAAGAATCTTCAGAAGATGTTTTAATGATGATTCAAGAAGCAGAATTAATTTACAATTTAAAGGGCCATACAAAGTGCTGTCCTTAGGAGCAATCCTAATTGGCATGGGTATCCTGCCCTATCTAAAAGGTCAAATACAAAGCTGCTACAGAGCTCCTTGCAGCAGAGAAAGCAGATTGCTCAGTAAAAGGCAAAACTGAGGGTGCTAAAACTTTCCACAGTCAGCCATAAAACTACAAATGCTATACTTCCTACAAAGAGAGCTTCATGTCTAAATGTAGCAGAAGTGAAAGAAAAAAAAAAAAAGCATGTTCAAAGCAATAAGCAGAAGGTTTAATAAGGGGAATCCACAAATGAACAAGATGGACAGCTTCAGAACTGCAGTTGTTGTAAGTACTCTTTTATTCTGATGTGTTTTTAGAATTAGCCATTTCAAATGAATCATGCAGGTGAATTCCAACACATAATGGGAATGAAATGCAAAGAAAAGGAGACTTCAATTGTCTCCTAAGAGCGAGCTTTTTATAAATCTGATTTGTAAATCTGTTTTAACATTAAGTTCCAGAATTTTGACTGGCTCCTGAAACTACCACTCTCCTTGTGGGCAATATATGAAAATTTGGCCCTTTGCATTTCACATATATGTGAAACCACACACATACATGGAACCCTTGGGTGTAAGAACTGTTTCTCAAACACCAGTTTCTCACCATCTTGACACGCTGCTGCAATCATTTAAATTGTGCATAGAATTGTGTCCTGTGACTTTGGTCCACTGCTGGATGATAGCCGTGGATGTGTCTTCCCAAATCTAAGCTTTATTTGATGCTTAAATGAGTGAAGTCAGACCTTTCTGAAAATCTTGCACTAGCTGCCTCATACACCTCTAAGTCTACTGAATTTTGTCAAAACAAACACTTACACTCGACAACATTTAGACCTGGTTGATGACCAAAGCTGCTGCATCTCGAAAACAGCTTCCAACTCTAACAGCAATATCCTAAGAGGTGGTAAACTTACCCAGCAAAGGAGATACGATGATCAGTGCTATCTTCTTGAGGATCCTCCTGCATTCATCCTTCTCCTTTTATTCTTTTATGGTATAATATTGAATAAGATTCTAGTAATTGACATTTGCATATAATCTCATACTTTAATTTTACATAGCTTTTAGTTTTACAAAAGTTGCCACCTAATTACAGGGCTCGAGTTTCCACATTTAGGCTGAAGTTGAATTTTGCATTTAAAGCAGGGATTCAGCCACTTTCACTATGCATGAGAAGAGGAGCATGAAATTCATAACTACGACATTATTCTCCATTTTCTGAAATGTGTAGCTGGGAAAGCAAAGAGAATAAAAGAAAGGTTGCATGGATCTTGTCCTTTTTTCTTTAAGGCTAATGAAAAGAAAGAAGTTGGCTGGCAGAGCAACAGAACTGCAGATGATCTGAAGATTAGCATGACAAAAATGATAAGGTGCAGAGGCAGTAGGATATATGTTATCTTTGCAGAGGTACCTGACACAAGGTATTTCTGTGAATGGTTTTACCTGGTTCAGTCTGCTAACAAATGATGAGAGCCATGGCTTAGAGGCTGCTTGAGAGAATACTGATGTTGAATAGGCACTTATCACAATGGAGCAGAAAAAGTGAGTATAACCCAAGATTTGAGGGATATCTGCTATAATACCTTGGACTACAAGGATTACCACTGGAAGAATATAAATATAGAGAAAAGAGAGGAAGAAAGCTACCAAAGGAAAGATGTTGTTGAGGAGGAGACTGCCTGCACTATGGAGAGATTGGGCAGAAACAAAAAACAAGAACTAAGAAGCAGTTCATTTCCAAAAAGAGAGGATGAAAAAATGAAAATATTAAAGGATGAAACTGAAGATGGCATAAGAACGATAGACAGAAAATCATGAAAGAGAGGGCCAAATGAAGAAAGATCTGAAAACAGAAGAAAGAACATTCAGCAGAGGAATTTCATACTAAGAGCAGAAGAAGCAGGCTTATATGACTCCTTGAGAAAAAATTCATGGGTCTGTCCTCAGAGCAGATGCAGACAACCAAAATGTAGGCTGGCTGCCAGGATTAAAAATGTGGGCATCTTTCAGAACGGGATCGATCATAGGAGTGATGATCATCATAGGAGGATAATGTGCTGGGACACATGACACTGACAGACTCCCACTACAATGACTCAGAGACAGTTATACACAACTTGGGATGATTGAGAAAGAGATGAGGGCCTCAGTCTCCACTGAATTCTTTTAGTATAGAGAAAACAAGAAGGTGGACTATAAGTCTGCCCCAAAAGAGGGATTCTAAGTCCTATAAGGTCCTAAGCTGCTTTAACTTCATGATGGAAGGATTATAAGGGACCTTTTGCCATAGATTTGCTGAAAAAGGATGTGTAAGTACCCTTCCTTCCACACACAGAGCCCTGGAACGGGCTGCCCAGGGAGGTTGTGGAGTCTCCTTCCCTGGAGATCTTCCAAATCCACTTGGATGCCGCCTGTGCCCCGTGCTCTAGGTCTCCCTGCTGGAGCAAGGGGGTTGAACTAGGTGATCTTTAGAGCTCCCTTTCAACCATAATGATTCTGTGATAAACAAAGAAGAAATCATTACATAGAACACCTCTTTGCCTATAAATATAATAAGAAGAAATGTTACCATTGAATCCATAAATGATCATGGCAAATCTATGATTCAATGGACCATCGTCATCCACCATACTTTTCAGGAGAATGACTGCAAATGTAGAGGGGAAGCAATGACTGCTAGAAGCTGTGGAGATTTGGAAGTGCCTAAATAGAATATAGGAAAGCAAAAGGGAAGCAAATACATGACAACCATATCTAGGAGGCATGTAGAGGGAGAAAAAATAATAAAGAGAGAATGAATGTTACTTCATGGAAGATTCTGGCTTCTTTTTGCTTCTGTGTAATCAGAGACACAAAACTTGAATTCATTGTTCTGTTAACAACAAAAAAATGCCTCAAAGTGTGCAACTTATCTAAGGTATCTCTCTTCCTACTGGCACTTCTTAATTGATTAAATACTTGGGTTGAAAATGGGAACAATAAAGAATGCTACCTATGGGGATTCCTTGAACGTATCTTAATTCTCTTGGATAGTTCTCACTGATGAATGCTGCAATCAGTTTAAATAAGATAAAACTCTGTGACAGTTCATATCTGTTTTACATGTCACTATATGAACTTTATTTTCCCAGCTCTCAGTTTTAAGAAATAATCATTCTTCTCAAGTACACTGAATTTTTATATTGTTTAACATAAAAAGTAAAACTCCTTAGTATCCATTTTGCCAAAAAATAATGAATCTGTGTGTGCCTTGGAATTACTATTTCCAGGCTCTTTTTCCATCTCTAGAAAAAACAAGCTGTGCTTTCAAGCCCTAGAATAAATTGAGAAAATTAAGATCATGGTTCTGATTAATGTATCTGATTAATGTCTAAAATGGCAAGTGAGAAACTTCATCTTGTGATAGGTTTAATCATTTACCACTTTTAAGCACTGCTAAGGCTAGTACCAGGCATTGGCATTAAAATATTCACTCTAAACTTACTTCACCTGAGGGGAGTAGAAACTTTTTTGGGGAAATTCAGTGCGTTTTTATCTGATCCTACACAAAATATGTTAGATTTGGCAGTGGAAGAAGGCAATTGTTTTAGGTGCTGATGATAAATGAAGGCAGCTCATTTATAAAAGAAATGCACCATATGTCATCAAAATAGAGGTCATCATCTCAAATAATGAAAAGCTAAATACATTTTGAACCTTTGAAAGCTTTGGGGGAAAATTTGAAACACATCAAAGCTTAAGCCTTGGGATGTTACTTCTTCTGTTACTATCTTCCAGGATCCATTTTCTTTGCCCCTTTTAGCTGGGCTCACATTTTGGAAAACTCTAGTTTTCAGGTAAAAATTAATCCTCAGTATTCACTCTGCTTCTAAAGAGCCTAATTATGGATAATTATGGATATCAAAATACAGAAATAAAGTAGGTCTTTCGACTATCAGACATATAGCTCCTTACGTAATTTTTCCAGCCAGGCACAAGATTATTGACACTGTTAATAATACTAAATTTTCTATAAGGAAACCAGCATTTTACAGCAAGTAAAAACATTTCTCAGGATGATAAGATTGATTTTTGTATTGTAAATATCATGATAGACAGACATACAAAGAGAAACAGAAAGATTTCCCTTTCTGAAATGTTTAGCTTCAAAGGAGAACATTTGTTACCATGATATTTTAGATCCTATTAGTTAAAAACAGAAGAGCCACTTACATCTACATGTAAAAATCACTTTAGTCTTTCCCTCTTCAGCTGTTCCAGCCCTTCTGCATTTGCTGGTTAGTAATATCCAAGGAGAATTCTTGCCAAAGCACAGAACCACTGGGAAAGAATTATAATATCCTATTAATCCAAGTATGCACTTCTCCTTGGAGACTGTATTTTGAAAACATATTATTTGCTGTTTGTAAATGTAAGTCATACTCTTAGACAGTTTCAGCTTCCTGGAGTAATGAATCAAGGATTTCCAGAAGAATTCATAAAGACTAAAGGTTCACTTCAACTTCATCATTATCAGAACCATGAATGTAATTTAATTGGGAGATTAATTATCACAATGTTTTTCCTTTCTATCCTTTCTCATTTACAGCAACATACATTAATAAATGCAGAAATCATGTTGGTTGAACTACATTTCTTGATTTTATAAAATTTAAAAAACATTTTATTTACACAATAATATGTATATACATGGAAGTTGTCATTATTGCATACAGACTTTGAAGCAAATCTTTTCTCATAGAGAAGTAATAGAAATTCCTGAAATACTCGAAAAGACTGCAACATTGTGATATATTCTCCAAACCCCAATAAAAGCAATGTATACCTGAGATCACTGCAGACTGCTAGGAGCACAGCAATCTACCATAATGGGCAGAAGAGTGCAATGTGTCATGTACAGACAAACTTCCTTCTGAGCATCACTACTTACCTATCACTAATGTAAATTTTGGTGAGATTGTCACAGTGCTAAGAAATCCCAAGATATGAAATGAGATGAAACACTGCCTTGCTTTGTTTTGCTCTAATGGAAAGACAACATCATTGTCAGTAGACTAGTAATTTCACTTGTTAAGAGGACTGACTCCCTTTCTCTGGCTCTCTTTTCTTCCCTTACCTTCCACCTCTTTCTTTGCAAGGGAACTAAAATGATTTTTATAAGAGCAAGAGATCCTGTCGTAATCTCCCTCAGCAGATATTGGATAAAGGAGTTATAACAGCCCCAGGAGCAGCCTCTCCTTTCTGGTGCTTTTCTTTTGAACACTGAATATGAGGCTATGCAAGAAAAATACATTCCAAATTCTTTGCATTCTAGAGATCTGACACAAGATATTTGGTAGTTTGTCCAATTTTTTCTTTTTAGCCTTACATCTTCCATAAGGAAACTAGACAACATAATAAGGAATAAGAGGTCTTATAGATGTACTCTATCCACTAGGTTTTGCAAGGAGAGTGCTGAACAAAGTTATTTCCTAGAACTGCCTCATTCCTGTCCAGATTTGCTCTTGAGATCTTACTGAGCCCTAACAGCACAGAGAATACAACTGGAAAGGGCATGAAGGCACATAACAAATGGAAGCTGAATTAGAGACTTTTCTACAGTACCCTATCACCTTAAAATAATATTTCACTCACTACCGCATCTATTAGACAATATTTGCCTTATAGAAATAGTCAGTAGATATAACATGCTTTGATTTAAGCATTTATTATCTAAATTGGTTAAGACTGGAGACGGCACAAGCAAAAGTAAGTTCTGTTGAACTGCAATTTTGTGAACCATTCCACTGCAAAGGCTATAGAGAAACTACAGCCACATTAGACAAAAATGTAGCTGAAGCTGCATAAATGAGAACCTGCATCCTGGAAACAATTAGATTAAACAAGCCTAGTCATGCACCGTGTCATAAAAATTTACCATGAAAATAAAATGTATTATAGAGAATGTGAAGATAGACTTTCTCAGAGATGAACCATGAAGGGGAACAGTCTTAACTTGCAGCATAAGAAGATCTAACCAGATATAAGGGAAGGAGTGTCCATCATGACAATGATTAAACACTGGCACATGTGCCCTGAGGTGTGGATTCTCCATCCTTGGAGCTTCCTTGTTCTCTGCTGGTCCAGGCACTGAGCAGCCTGATGTACCTTGCTTTGAAGAAGATAATGAATTAGATGACATTCATAGATCTTGTCCAACATGAACTATGCTCTCTCTAAACAAGTTTAAACTCACTTTCCATGTCACTCTGATTTTAACATATATTCTTAACAAAATTTTACTAATCAGGAAGTAAAAGGCATTGCAGATAACCTCATGAAATCCAAAGCATGTTACATTATCCACATCTCCCAGCTTCTCTAAGGTACCAGAACTAGTTTAGTTTTACAGAATAGACAAGACTAAGTTTCACTGCCTCTAGAATAAGAGCAAGCATCAGCATAAACTGATTTATGCTGCAGAGAGGGAGGATTCCATGAGCGGCTGGTGAGAGAAGTGAGATGTCAGGAAGTGAGATGGATCGGTGTGATTAAGGAAGACTGTGGACAGAGATCACTCTCACTTCCCAGTCTCCAGCCAACCATGTCGTGAGTCTTAAGACTTGCTGGTTAGACTAGAAGCAGTGTTAGGCCTCCCTCTGGTAATTTCGGGTGCAGGCAGCCATGTCTTACAGGGAGTAACACAAGAACTTTCCCACAGAGTAGGCTCCTGACCTGCAGCCTAGCACTCCGCATCTCCACATTTCAGAGGTCTCCACTACGATCACCAGAAGAGCTATGAGCCATGAGAAGATCTGGGACACAGGTGCCAGGTAAGTGCTACACGCACTGTTGATACACACAGTGGTGAGCAGGAAGATAGAAACATGGAGGATGAGGCCTGCACGAGCCAAGCTATACAGTTTTGCACCTTTTAGCAGGGATTCACTGAGTGCTGCAATAAAAAAGCTTTTGCTACTTGCTCTTGGCAGGGCTGAAGAGCCAACAACTACCCCTGCCACACTGG
The DNA here is from genome assembly GCF_003342845.1 of Nothoprocta perdicaria. Classification (NCBI taxonomy): domain Eukaryota; kingdom Metazoa; phylum Chordata; class Aves; order Tinamiformes; family Tinamidae; genus Nothoprocta; species Nothoprocta perdicaria. The sequence continues at coordinate 2,757,520 of NW_020456221.1, read as the reverse complement.
CAGTGGCCTGCAGGTACCTCTGTGCTCTGCAGGTACCTGTCCAGCAGGCACTAGGGCTGCACCATGGGCAGCTCATGCCACCAACACATTCACCCATGATATCTGAACAAAAAGTGCAGTACTCCAAGTGCCACCTTGGCATAATCCTAACAGGCATGCTGATCACATATGCAGTGAATGTGAAAGGTACAACAATGAATATAAATGTCTTCCTCAAATTGTCAGATTGTACAGTTCTTAAGGCAATAAAAGGCCTGTGCTTCTATCTTTCCTAGACAAAGATATTTCTGACTGTGTATAAGTTGGAAAATAAATGGACCCAGCGCTCTTCCTCTCCTTCATCCTTCCTCTCTAAACAGGCTAGTCTCATCTATGCTGTGTTCTTAGAACAATTCCTGGATTGCCTTGCTGAATTGTACCCAGAAATCATCTAGGAAAGACAACGTCAGCCAAAGCCCAAGGTGTGTAAAGGAATGTTCTCCTCAAGAACTACTCTGCTCCTTCTCAGGAGCTATTCTGCTAGTGCTGAAGATGAAACGGTAAGTGCAGGCCGGCTCCTGAACCACGAGTCTGGGCCTGTTCACTAGGATAAGTATACCTATCTTACCTTGGATATAGCATTTATCAGAGCCCTAGGGTGTGCTTCCCGGAGTCTCTGCCTCTTACTTCTACCAGCATCCTTCAGAGGTTGCCTTTTTCTTGGTCCCAAATAGCTTTTTCTTAGCTCCTAATCTAGATTTCTCCTTCTCTGTAACTTATCATGATACAGAACTCAACATAAGCAGAATATCACATAAATTGGTGTGTGCCATAGCTAGTTAGTGATGAAGTAGAAGCAGTTAGCAAAGGGATCCTTCTAGCAGACAAATGTTTAGCAACCAATGTAACAGCAAACAAATGATGAATCATATAATATTCATGAAATATTGTAGGCAGTTCCTCTGCACAAAATGATCTAATCTGTGGTAGAAACCTTCTAGAAAAAAAAATGGGATAAACTAGATAAAGGTGTTAAGAACATGAATCAGCTTGAACAAAACACTTTGATTGAACTAAAGGCAATTTGAGCTAGAAGATCATATACAAGGATCAAGTCCTGTATTTCTCAGGAAACTAGGAAGAATAGCTCTCAGGTAGTTATGATAGTGGCAAATATCCTCCAAGTAGAGATATTAAAAGTAAAACTCCATATGGGTTTATATTACTAACTACTAATTTGTCCAAGAAGAGTATGAAGGTCTGAGCTCTGCCCAAAACAGCTGCAATGACAAAAGACCTTACAGGAAAAGCTACATTTTTTCCTCCAGAATAGCTTGTTCCCTTGAGGGCAGGTGAGAAGGAGGCTATACTGGCTTTACAGTAAGTATATAGTGCAAATCATTGGCTTTATAGCTCTAGTTCTACAACTTTCTATTGTAGCAAAGATTTGAAATGTAGTAAAGATTCTAATGTAAACTTAAGCTAAAGGTTAGCATCCTCCTGTAAAAATTCCTAGAAATTTTGTTTTAAAAAGCAGCTTTCAGATAAAACTGGGTAGTCTGTGCTCATTTTAGGTGCTACCATCCATGCAAAGTTCTTTGGGAATGGTCAAAGTATGAGTTCTTGAACTCTTACTATAGAGTTAACAAATCTGTTTCATTGTCCTTCAAACATAGGATATTTATTATTTACTTCATGAACAAAAAGTATATAAGCAACATGTTCAAATTTCTAAGCTTTGGAGTAAAAATTAATAATTAAAGACTATAAGAAACCAATTGACCATGTTCTCTGAGAGCCAACAACATGACTTACATTTCTTGGAAGTGTCTGACAGTTACCATATATCTACAAACAAAAATAGCCCCACTGCTGGCATAGCCTACTGCTGGTGGTGCCTGTAACTGCTGGTTCTGCATTTTCTTTCTCTGATAAGCATGCCAGCCTACCTGCATAACTTGAGCTAAAACAAATCATTCCCTGGTTCCCTGTTCCAAGCACTTTGTGAACATTAATTTAAAATGCATCAAATAATTTTTCTTCTGCTGACTTGTCAGATATGTGCCATATAAAAAATCAGGCAAATGTTTAATTGGAACATGATTTATTCTGGCAAAGCTTTTGGCTTGGCATCATACAGAAAGCTGGATGGCTATTGTTTCATCAGCCCTCAAAGTGGTCTCCAAGTTTAACTAGAAGTTGCCTTCAATAATCTGCCAAATATAAAGTCAAGTATATACGTCTTCACAGTCTTGAAACAAAACTGCAGGGGAAAGGGTTGAGACAGAACTGCAATGAGGAAGCAATTAGGCAGAACTGCAAGGGTGGTGTATCTCAGCCAGGCATGTGTTCTTTTATTTATCTGGGTTTATAAGTGAAGATAATAAGAGCAGCCAAATTATAAAGAACAAATTGTACATCTCTAGTATTTAAATTCCTCAAATATATAATTCTGGATGTACTAGAAACACTGATCTTAGGCCAAGATAGAGTCAGTTAAGAACACTGAAACAAAACAGGAGGAAAACAAAAAGGAAGTATAAATAATGTATTGCTATACCACAAAAGAGCTGTAGATCATCTTAAACAACTATGATCACATGGTCTTTTCATATTAGATTCCTATTTCTTCCACTCTATCACTTACAGAACAGAAAACAACTTCTGTAAGTTCTGAAGTATCCTTCACCAAGAATATATTAGTTTCCAATGAAATCCTGTCTATATGTTTATATAAAATCCAGCTGTATTCAAAGCAGATTTTTGTTGCTCTGTGGCTGAAGTCTTTCCCTTCCATCTACTGGCACAAAGGACATATCTGTACAGCATTTGTAAAGGATGTGCCAAGTTAAGGTTCAAGACCAAAAGCACAGTCCAGACAGACTGCAAGCTTCAAAATACAGCCCCAGCTGCAGCCAGAGGCCACTTTGTGAAGGACACCACATGTCCATGCATGTCCAGAAGCCAGACATCTTTGTATATAGCCTTGCAGCAGACAGGCAGTCGATGGGCTGCCTGTAGGCAACCTGTGCATCAGTCATGTGGATTGAAAGGAAAAGTCAGTCCTAACGATGTTGTTCATGGTTCTTTCTGAGACCACTCATTTGGACATAGGTAAAACCATAAGATTTAAGATCCCAGTAACAGTGCAGTTTCACTGAACGAAGAATAGAAAGATGCAGAGAGTTTCATCTGTTTCTTCCACTTTGTTCCTGCCACTCAAAGCTAATGCAGAGCCAGTAAGTGCACAAGAAGCGGGTCTTGAAAGTGAATTTGCAAAGAAGCAATCATCATTATGGAAGAAAGAAAATCACTAGCTAAGCCCAGCACAGAGCTCACATGAATGACCACGGAGAAAATACACTATGTTTCCATAGGCAGAGGAAATTGTGGATGGAGTGCTTTTTATCTGGTCCTCTTGAAAGAGGCTTGCAAACACCCTTCCTTGAACAGACTGGACAAGATTTGGATACAGGAGTATTTGCTGTTCTGCATGTGTCCTTCCATCACAATAGTATGCCTTTTTCTTTTTTTTTTTTTTTTTTTGGCAAAATAAGGCACATACTAGAGCTTGAGCTGCAGACCACTGGCTAGGCCTTTGGTATTATACAGCAATTCTGAAATAGTACATGATCTGTAATCTGTATTTCTCCGCATATACCACTCCATATATTTGCTCCATTAGATTATGCATTATCTTTTATCTTATTAGAACTTGTTCAAAGGCAAGTAAATCTGTCCAGATTGGCTAGTATGCTTTGTTACCTGAAGGTAGGTGTCAAGAAGCATAGTTTTTTGTTCCTAATCCCACATTAAGACCAGTGACTCATAAATGCCATGTTTCCATTTGTATAAACGTGTGAGTGAATGTCAGCTCCTGAAAGAAAAAGAAAAAAGAATATCAGAATACAGAGTGGATAAGAAATCTCTGACTAATTTCTCCTAATTCGTTGCTTTAAATGCAGAAAAATCTTGCCTTTTCTTTGATTGTTTTACTCATGACTTTTGATTCATGCTCACATTCACTGGAAATAGACAGCTTTCTTTCCTTGTTTAACACAGAAGACATGCTGGTCTTTAGCTTACATTAGAAAATGAGTAATGTCAGTGCTCACTATCTCAGTCCTTGTGAGTTCCCACTCACTGTATGTGAAATTCTTCTTCATGGGCTGGCAGGAGGGAAGAGGAGGATCTGCCCCAGACCTATACACTGCTTCAGTCCACAGAGTAGGGTTTATCAGGACCTAGCACAAAGCTGAATTTCTCCTATTTAGACACTGGTGGAAAGCCATGATTGACAATGCTGTCATATAAGCACCTTGCCACACACGTGTCTGCTCTCAGCCTTTGTGTTACAGGCCCAAGTCTATGACCTGACTCAATAAATTACGTAGATCTTTGAAGAGGATGTCAACAGAACTCAGGTCCAAATATGCAAGCCTAAAGCAGGCTAATTGTCTAAAACCAAAGCTGAGTAAATAAGGAGTTTATAAGCATAATAAAATACTTGGCGACAAAAAAGTTAAAACATGCACTGAAGCCCTGAGGACTGGTCAGAAATTGTTCAGTATTAAGGGACAGGAGCATCTATGGAATGAGGAAAGACTAAGTGAGCTGGGCCTGTTTAGCCTGGAGAGAGAAGGTTAGAGGAGATGTGATCAATATGTACAAATACCTGAGGAGAGAAGGTAGGGAGGAGGGTGCCAAACTCTTCTTGGTAGTGGCCAGTGACAGGACAAAGGGTAATGGGTACAAATTAAAACATGGACAGTTCCATGGCAGAACTTCTTTCCTGTGAGGGTGACAGAGCCCTGGAACAGGCTGCCCAGGGAGGTTGTGGAGTCTCCCTCTCTGGAGATCTTCCAAACCCACCTGGATGCCGCCCTGTGCCCCGTGCTCTGGGTGTCCCTCCTGGAGCAGTGAGGTTGGACTAGATGATCTCTAGAGGTCCCTTCCAACCTCAACCATTCTGCGATTCTGTGATTAAATTCACAGAGAAATGACAAATCTGGTTCTTCAAAAATTGGACCAAAGTTCTATGTTACTTATCTTGCCTTTGTACTATAATAACAATAGTGTAGGACACTTGGTTCGAGTCCCTCCCTCTCCCAACATACAATCTTATGAGAAAAAGAATAAGGAGACAAAAACACAACAAAAACAGAAGTAAGAATACATATGTGAGAAAGTACAATGTCTCCAATCCTCTGTGCAGGTACCTTTTGTTTTCTTACCTGCACATTGCCTATTAAAACATTCCAACCAGATGAATTCCTGTCCCTTTCTCTCACATTCCTATCAATCATCACAGGTTTTCATGGAAAAGTGCTGCTTCCTCCCCTGCTCCCCATATACAAATTGCACACATATATAAAAAACTAGACAGAAACATGAGAAATATACACTGATAAATCAAGGATAGATTTATAGTCAGATAAGTCATGACACTGAGAGACAGCAACAGAAAATAGGAGTCTCATATATCTAGGGATATACTCAACAGTTGCTTCAAGCCTAATAAAAGCTAAAATATTACTATATATACTTTATACATACCTATATATATTACTGTCCTTTAAAAATAATAACTTTAAATTTGTTTAACTTATATTGATTACAATATTCTTCTGCCTAAAAGATCTCTTGCACATGATAATAATGCTACCTGACTGGTCAAAAAATACATTATTTTTTAAAGATGTCAATACACTTTAAAATTGTCTCTCAGTGAAGTATGTGGCATATACAAAATAAATAATGATGAGCATTACTGTCTGGAGTGACATATTTACAGTATGACCTTTACTTGGCCTTGAATCCATTGTGAACCCGTGCTGATAAAAGTTTACATCATACAATATGCAGTGTCATCATATAGTCTGCACACAAGGTTATTCACATTTCATGAAACAATGAACACAGTGATCAGCATTTCAAATACCACAGGAATCATCACTCTAACTAGTCACTAAGCAATGACTGCTACACATAACAGAGTGTACTGAATAACTGATGTTCTACAGCGTTAATGAAAAGCACAGCTATAGGTCTTATGATGATCAATATAACAATGAATTCAGACCCCAAGCTTTCCCTTGTAATAAAAACAAGACTCTTAAATCAGAATCTCTAAGTCAATTCCGTTCTCTATCACATCCAGCTATTCTTTGGAACTATATAATTATAATCAGGAATTGTGTAATTATAACTTGCAGCATAATTTGACACAACGAATTATAATAAGTTTTGTATTTTGATTAATTTATATGCTTCCAAGAAAATCAGAAAACAGGAAATCATCTGACCTGTTACTGTTAGTCCTTTCTAAGAACTCCTTTATGCATCATCTTGATATCCTCTGTCTAGTCACTGATTTCTTGTACTGTCAGATCTGCAAATTTTTTTCTTTAAATCTTCAGAAACATTCTTTATTAATATTTGTATATTAATGGTTATATAGCATAAGGAATGTAGATTCCTGTGTAGATTCGTATGTGAAAGTTAGTAATTTAATTTAGAAATATCTTTCTCTTTAAAGAAATCTTCTCAGATTGTTTTAATATGTCAGCATTCCATAAACACCTTGTGTTTATGATTCAGATATGGTTCAGTTTAGTGGTCCAAATTTTAAAAATGAGAACTTTAATGCCATGGTTTGGAACTCAAAATTTGAACTCACAGTTCAGAATCAGCAGTCACCTCTGAAACATTAACAGTTCTGTATTCTTAAAACTCAGCCCATGCTTTTGCTTTCATATCAGCCATTAATGTTTGAGCTTTTATCATCTCTAAGCTCAACCCTAGAGATGATTTCATGAGGATCTTCATGCTTTCTGATACAGAAAGCTGATACACTGATGCAGAAAGAATTAGATTATCATTTTTAATAGAATGTTGCTGTACTTTCTGGAAGGAATGCCCATACTAAATAGAAAAAAAAGCTATTGCATGCAGTCTAAACTAGCATGTCAACAGCAACTGAGAATGGATGACTAGAATGTCTCTGAGTTGTCATCAAATAAGGCTTAAAGTTCAACTGTTTTCTCTACATAGACTTGAATTATTGTACAAAAGTCTGCATGTAAGTTATATACACTTTAGAAAATTAAAAACGGTAGTGAAACAAGGAATCCCAAATGCATGAGTGAGAATACATGGAACAGGCACTTCCAAAGCTGTGCGTTATTTACGTGGGTATTTCTTACGTGGGTGTTTCTCATGTAGCAATGCAAAACAGACCTCTAGACACGTGCTTGAAGTTGGTTCAAACCAAGCACTTGGGCGCAAGGCACCCATTCAGAGAGGGAGCCGAGCGGGAGGAAGTCATTGCACATCTCAGCTGAGGCCTTCAGCAAATCCTTCCAAAGCACAAGGTTGCCCTGGAGCTTGTCTATGAACGTGAAGTAGATTTTAAGGGTGGGGAAGAGGTCTTCAAATTATCACTGTTCTGTTGAAGAAATCGGTATCCCTCTTACAATTTCATGTTCTGTTATAAGCCAAGTTGAAAGATTTAAATGAAGGACAGATTTTCAAAATGTTTAGCTTCCGTAATTGAGGCTAGAATTTCACAAAAGCTACATACATCAGGCACAAAGTTCTTGGAAGTCCAGTCACTGAAGTAACAATGGGAATCACTAAACAATGAGCCTTTTCTTAAAAAGAAAAGGTAACTATAAAATGGTTGTTGCAATGGGAAGTCAGTGTACTTCGAATTACTTGTTTACCACTTGGTTACAAAGTTCAAGCACAAGACATTTAAGAGTCAACATTTCCTCTTACTTCAGCAAGACTCACAGTCCTTCAACTCCTTCAGGTTATAAATCAGGAATGGGATGGAAATAAATGTGTATGAAATTTCAAGAGGTAGGAGGATGTCTGAATCACTTCCCCAGATCTGTAGTGCTCAGAAGCTGGATAATGTGGAAGAAGAATATATTTCTCATCAATCCTTTTAAATATTTGCTTGATGTTAATATTCCATTTACTCCACATTTTTTCAACTTAAACAAATTTACAGATGCAGATACATTCTAAATTATTAGTTGGCTTAAAAGTTGCACTTAAAAATGTTATTTTAAAACTTCTTTTCCTCTACAGCTCTTCCCAGTGGTCTCTGGGAACTGCTGTATACAGTTCTGGCAAACATTAGGTTCACAGCTGCTAGAGTTATTTATTTATTTGTGCACCATCCTACTTGGCACAATAGGTTTAATTTTGTTAAAGGCACAGTGAAGGGGCATAAATGAGGGTTTTCAGAAGAACTCAGTACAATGAACTGTTAATATTAAGAGATTAAAGCCTCTGATAAGGCCCAGAAGGACCACCAATAGAGACTTCTTTGGTTTGCTCTCAAAAATAACACAGTCCTCAAGCAGGAAGTGCAATCTCTAAGAAAAATCTCAGGCTGTGGGCCTACCTATGCCTGACCAGTAAATGCTCAAGAATGACTGCAGTGGAAACGCCTGCATCAGGAAATATTTTCGGGACCAGAGCCTTAACATTTCCAGTCACAGAGCTGACAATACACAGAGGGTGGATCTTACAGTGTGAAACGCTTACAGAACGGTAAGTGATGTTGAAACTGAATTTTCTTCAGATTTCCCAGGAGCTCTCAGATCCAGAGGGCTTTCTGTCACTTACGTAGTTGAAGCCATAATTCCCATCAAGTTACTTCAGAGTGCGTTTCATTCCCGAACTGTATTCTGATGAAAGAAAGATGGTAATAGTACAGTCAGAAAAAGTGGCAATGTATTCTTGCTACTTAAGCGTTCTTGCTGATGCCACTGGAGTTACATAGAAGCTCAGGGTATCACAGCAGTGCCCACCCCTCTGTGGGTTAGCCTTGCACATTATAATGGTGTTCTGTGCTTCACATCAACAATTTGTTTGGAATCTAGGTCTATGGCAGAAAACATGTACTCCAGAAACATTATAACTTTGCAAATATGTGTGTATATATATAAATATATATATAATATATATTATAACTTATAACCCTTGTAACTTTGCAGTACCTGATGATAAATACAGGCTCCAATGCTGAGGATTCTGAGGAGATTTTCTAGAAGGTGAGGAAGGACATTTTTGCCTGGAAGTGAAATTTGCTGTGAAAAGTGAGATGAAATACCCATCTCTGCACTCTGGCATATTGTCCAACACTGATCATTACTAGAGTTACAGGCCTGATCTATTCTGGCTCTACTGTGACAGAGAGATGTAGAATTCAACCCACTTGTAGGCCTGTCAGATACTGCAGTCATATAAGAATTAAAAATGTGTGTGGTAAATTAAATAACTAAACGGAAGTAGGTGGACAAATATGTGGAGTTTGAAATGGGAAACACTACTCCTATCTCTTTTGGTGGAATGATACATAGTTCAGCACAGGACCTAGTGTGCTTATTTGTAAAGCACCATGTGTATTTATGGTGCTGTATAAATAATCCTTTTGGAGAAATGGCCACTAACAAACCAGAGAAAAGAAAGATTACAAGGAACAAAAATAGTGGCACAAGTAGTGTTTGTTTTCTATGTGAAATAGGAATTCACTACAAATTGTGGATTTATGCCTCTGTATATAACTTTTATTTTTTGTCTGTAGTATACACTGTACTACATTGTACTGATTGAAATTCTTAACAAATGAATTCAGTTTGATCATTAAAGGAGAAAGTTCCTATAAAACATGTCTTGCCTGTGAAATGGAAAACTATGCTGTTAATAATTTAAATACCATCTACCAATACTGCAGTATCCTGCTGAATAATTTAGAATATATTAGATTCATGTTATGAGATTTCAAAATTAATATTTGCATTTTGCTAGCATCATTTATAATCAAGTCTTCCTAAATATCTTGATAAAGGTAAACAAATCCCTAATTTGATATTTTGTACTGATAAGTGCAACTAGTTGCAGGCTAAATTAAAACTGGGTGTCTAAGTAACTTGTCTCAGTCCAATGTTCTTTTCAATCAGTTGTTCAACTCAAGCTTATTTAACACATCTATTGAAAACTAATCCATTATTTACACTAGACACTGTTTCTCTACACATGCAAAACACCGAGCATTTTTATACAAGCAAGTATAAAAAATACTGAGAAAGAAGATAAAGGTCTCTCACTCCAGAGGGAATCTTAATCTTTGTTACCTGCTTTGAGGTTTGGGACTCTCCTTCCAGGCGCTCCTCATGCTGTCAGACAGAACAGGATTCTGCCTATCCATTACTGTCTTCACACATTGCATCAAAACCAGGTGTCTTTAACCCATGACCTCAAAAGTGTTTGTGTGTAGCCACACTCCATCCCAGCCACAGAAGCACTGCCGGGAGGCTTGATGACACCTGCCCTTCAGATACCTGTCAGGCTCTCCCAGGGATAGCTGTAGGCAACAGCAATCACAGGCAAGGCGGCCTCGCTGGTCCATCTTGTCCACTGGCCTAATGCCCATTGACATTCTAAGAAAAAGGAGTTGGAAGAGGAGGTCTCTCAGCTCTTGTTTACATCACTTCCAGCAGTTCCTGCATGCTGTACGCGTGGCAGGCAGTAATGGCCTGCTCAGAGGTGGCTCTATACTCCACAGCATGTCCTTTTCCAAAGGCCCTTCATCTAACAAACTTCCTGAAAGAAACTGTTACTAATGGTAAAGTGGATGTTTTCAAGAGAGGTATCTTTATCCATATTCTTTAATATTCTTGGTCAAAAACCTTGAGCTCTGCATTTCTCAAACACTGGCTAAAACATTCTTTCTATTATGACTTCCCTCATATTCTTCCCTTAGTCTTCTTTTACTTCCAGTTGGATACATCTGATGTGATTAGATTTAATCCTGAGGGATGTTCTTTACATGTCCTGGTTTTATTTACTGCCTTGTACACCTAGGTTTTACCTGTGCTAAGATATTACATATGCTTATAAATGACAAAGGATAAAGGCGGCAAATAAAATTCAATTCCACTGCAGTTTTCAAGTATATTGCTAGTACACCTAATGCTGATTCAAATTTAAAAGGTAAGCTTAACAGTCTTCTCCAATTAGTCTTAATAGCCTTCTCCTACTTTTTCCTTATGACTGTGTTTTCTACTAGCAATTCTGATAAATGACAAGAGTGAAATGAAAGGAACAGTGAAATATAAACAGAAATAAATTAATAAAATTTAAAAGTCAAAGCAGAAAAGAAAGCATCTGATGCGCTTTCTAGTTGGTAGCTATATCAAAGGTCATCTATGATCAAAGACCTCTTTTTGCACTACTTGAACATCTTGTATATCCCTGAAACTCAAACCAAGTCCCAGACCTATTACAGTGACTGAGGCTTTGAAATCTTAACTACCTTTTGAAAAATTTTCCATACTGGCAGAATGGCATCATGTGACAGAGTGAGACTGATGGTAGCTTCTAAACCACAAAAAAACCTCAAAGTCTAACTTCCCTTACTAGAAATATTCTCTTTGCCCATCTCCTAAGGACTTGAGACAGATGAAATAAACAAAGGACCATTTCTGATTGATTACTGTTGAAATATTCATCTCAAATCAGTGGCGCTTGCAAATATTGCTGCTCTCAAGGTTTCTGCTTGACGTGCATCTATTCCCTACAGACCTTATAGGATCCATGCTGCAACAGAAGTGTGGAACAGGAATAAAACATGGACTTTTCTATATCGTAACAACCTGTACCCTGGCCTCAGGAAGAATAGACCTGTGTCCTTTTACAAAATGTGAAATGATTTCATAAGGAAAATGAGTAATAAATTTAATTTTGTATTATTTTTTCTTCTTCATTCCATCACAGCTGTTCTTAAAGCCTTCATTTTATCTGCAATACTCGCAACATCATTTGATGAAAAGCAAATGTTTTTAGTTTCAGGCATGGAAATAATTACAATCTTTGGATGTTTTGAAATGTATGGGAGAAATGTGGGTGCTTCTGTATTCCTTGAGATGGAATCAGCTAGAATTATAGTAAGAAGAAGGCAAAAAAACACTAGCAGGACCTTTTCTTACATTACCAGGCAAGAATGTTTATGAACAAACAGAAGGAGAACCCTACCATGTCCTACTGCTGAGACACTTGGCAAACAGACTGAAGAAAAATCTGCCTACAGAAAATGATGAGTTAATGCAGCTGTAGTATGCCTGAATCACAATTAAATCGTAATTGCACGAGGATACTAGAACAGGAGAAATATACTAAGAACAGCTTTAGAATAATGTGAGTTTGTTGCTCACACAGATCACATTCCAAATCCACTTGAGAAATGGCATTTGGCCAAGATGAAGAGTATCCGGTGTGAGCTCATCGTCCTGAGGGAAGGGGAGAGGACTGCAGGAAGCAAGCTACATTGAACAACAAGTGCTGATCGGGAGAGCTTTCTCTGCAGTCAGTCAAAGGTAATATGGCTCCCAGTGGTTTAAAACCTGCTCCTATACCCAGTGATTTTTACACAGAAGTATACAGAAGTGCTCGTGAATGTATTTCCAGTTACTATTTGATGCCACTAGCTTTCTTTCATTCATTTCTCTTTCTGGAATTAACTCTTTTGAGGCTTCTCAGTGCTTTAAAGATCATCCCTGAAACTACAGGCTTGCACTGGCTCTGTTCTGAGTTGCCTTATTCATCTCAGAACAGCTAGAAGTCATCTGTGGCGTGTAGCTCTTAATTTCCTTAAGATTTCACTTCTCAGTGCCTTCTGAACTTGAGAAATGTGCACCTGTCTACACCTTAGCATGTACACCCCACTAAGACTAACAAGAGATCTGTTTCAGTATACTAATCAGGCTCTGTGATTTTCAGGGAGTTGCAAATATAAAAGCTTTTACATTTGCACAGTGCACAGTTTCCTTATGCCTTGTTCAACTCATTTGTCTCCGTTTCTGTAATCTCAAACATAAGTAATTTCTTTCAGTTTGATTTCGTATCTAATTGCACTTCGAAGTCCTCTTTTGTGATCTGCTGCAGAATATTGCACCACTGCTTACTGCAACATTAATCATTTTTGTCCCCAGGCAGCACATCCTGTCACATACACTACAGTTGCTGAGGCAATGTGAGTTCAGTCTCACATCCAGGTCCAAGAAAGAATCCAGATGGATAGCTCCCACTGAATGTCCCGAGAGTCCTTAGAAGGGTAAACCTTCTAAGAGCTGAAAATAGAGAATAAGTGAGGTGATTCTTGTGCTTGAGCTGAAAATCTTTGAGTTATCTGGAACATAGACAAAATTCTTCCACATTGTTCCTGTGGGTTTGTTCTTGTGAAAACTTTTAAGTTTAGGCAATTTCTGATTTCACTGAACCTATGATAAAAAGAAGTGCAAATAAAACCATGACCATAAGCCAAGCCTTTCTTGGCTAAAGCACAAAATTCAGTCGTACTGCCACAGACAGGAAATGAATATTTATTTCCACAAGTGGCTACAGTTATCCCTGGATCCTTTGTCTAGTCATACTCTGTATGGTACTGGACTGGAGATAGAGAGCACCTAAGCCAAGACTGAGTAGAATTAATATTGACTTTAGATTATGTCTTGCTTCAATGTCTACTACACAACTTTCTGAGCAGTCAGAAATTGCTAGTGTGTTGCAGCCCTGCAACCGTTCATGTTTTCCATGGAGTGTCTTCCACTCTGCAGCAACTGAGATTTTCTCTGGAGAAACTGTGCTATCAGCCAAGCAAAAAAATACTGAGTAGTCAGCAGTAGAAGACGTATCTAAAATTTAATATGTACCAGATCACCTACAAAGCTTTCTGGTCTATTAAGCCATATTGTTCCCTACTTTCCACTCACTGATGACCTCACTGACCATTTTGAAAGAGCTCTGGGTCAGATACAGTTTGTTCCATTTCTTATATTTTATGCATCATTGCTTTTTTTTTTTTTTTTTTTTTTTTTTTTTCCCAGCAGGATTCCCCATGAGAAGTAGGAAAGAGCAAGACAATACTGAAATGTGTGACAGCAAATCTTGTAAATTTCATAATCCACCTCTGAGAAGTGCAGCACTCACCTGGAATACAACATTGAAATACTTTGTTTTCTTTACAGTTGGTTGTGTTTGTTCAATTAAATTAAAGCACACAATAGCTCTGTATAAAACAGATCTTTCAGCTTTGTTTGCATGAGTAAAGGAAAAACTCAACCCTTTCAACACAACCAAGAACCACCTATTCAAGCAGCATGTCCTGAAACCAAACATTCCAAAAAGAAATTAGAATTTAAAACCTGTTGAAGTTTCAGGCCAGTCTCCTCTGTGATCCCATTGTTCCTGCAGAAGTTTTTTTCAAAAAACAGTCTAGACAGTAGCCTTGACAGGCTTATCTTTTATTCATGGAAAATGAGGAGAGAGCAAGAGAGAGAGAGATGATCTGGCTATTGCAGATTTCATTGTACACCCACTCAGTTCTTCTTGTTTCTGCTTTGCTGACATCAGTGTAGTTTATCCTTTTACATCTACATTCATCACCATATGTCCTCTGTTCACACTAGATCCTCAGGGAATCAAATAGCAAAGCATTCCCAATATCAAATACTCAAATTTTCCACATGGTCTGTGCCTTTTATCATACACACACTCAGCTGGTGTATGTCCCCATAGCAGAATGGATGCAGGATCTTACTCAAGTTTTGTCTTTAGACTTTTCTCACAGACCACGGGAACATGGGGATTTGGGTCCGTCTGTCCGGGTGCTCATGCAGGCAGCATCCAGGCCGCACAGCTTAGGAGGTGACAGATCTCCACTACCTTCTCTTGATTGCTCAGCAGGACTTTTTTCTGTCCTTAAATCCACTCCTGTTTTTCTCCAACAGGAACAGGTTGATGCCAAGGTATCCCCAAATAATCATCCTGTCCTCCCCAAATAATTTTCTGGGCTGGTAAATGATCTTCTGGAAGAAAAATAGACCCCCTTTTTTTTTTTTTCTTTTTTGGTGGCTGTAAGTATGGTTCCTATTTAATGGGGGTCTCTTATCTTCCCCAAGAGAATAATTTTAGGAGCTCCTAGCTGCAAAGAAGTGTAGCTCAATGTATCACTCACCCAGGATTTTCCCATTGGTCTGTTTCCTAGACTTAAAAAAAAAAAAATCAGTTTTGCTGGTAACCTTTCACCTAGCAGACAGTTTATATTTCTGAAATAGAAAGCAAGGAGATTCCAAGGGAAAAACAGGATGCCTGACCGGACACCTCAGGGAGCTACTGAGTAATGCCCGGTGGCAGCAAACCTCCGCTCACTGCTGAGAGAGACAACTGAGGACATGGGCGTAAGGTGAGGAAATGACTGGAAATACCAGAGAAGGAAATATAAATAATTTTCTGTTCTTCCCTTATATGCCATGCTAGAAATTACTTTCCAATAGCCACATTATCAGATATCAGAGAATCAGGAAACTCAACAACCTTCTCTCCCTTTTAACATGCTGCACTTTGGCAGCTCACAGCAGTTCATTTGGCAGGCGTGTGCACCAAATGTTAATTTCAGTCTCGTAACAGATGGAACACATTACACACAGCACTGCATGCCCTGGGTACAATATCTCATACTGGAGCTAGGAAAGGACATCCTGCAGACCCCACTGACCACAAAGCTCCTTCCATATCATTGCAAGTGCTCTATAAAATAGTTTTAAATAAGTATTTTCTCCATATGATAAATTAATGTATATGCCTGCCTACAGCAGTCTTAGTATTCCTGGTAACTATTTATTCTTGCATTCATATTTTACTTTGTATGTGTTTGACCTGAAAGCTAAGCTAAATAATCAAATCTCCTTTGATCTATTTAGGTCTGTGGTATCATTCTTGAGCACCAGAGCATTTTGGCCAATCCAGCTAGTTACTTATTTTGGTAGCTTTCTTGTCATGTTGTTACCTATCCCAAATTAAAAGAGTAGCTACACTGTTAGAGACCACAGGCTTTTAATTAAATTATAGATTTAAAAGTTGTATTCAAATCATAGATTAACGTTAGTGGTAGTTCTAACTGCCAGTTTCAAGTATCTCCTAAAAGACATTTGCAGAACTGCACCTAGCAGCGTGCTGGCTTCTGAGTGCCCACAGTGTATTTGACAAAGCTGAAGAAAGCACTTCTCAAAACATGGCACTCCCAGTTTTATGTCTATGGCCAAACAAGAAGGAAAAACAGGAGAATTAGAAATGATAGAAGGAAAACCCAAGTGCTTTCCCAGCCCAGCAATGTGGAACACCATTTGGAGTTTCCTTCTTGAATTTACCTTCTTGAAATGTAGCTTATAAGTAACTTTCAACATATGGCTAGTTTCTAGTTTGCGTTATGGTTATAGTTGAGCTATTCACTGCATCCCTGAGTTTCTGAATCTATAAGGTAGGGGTAAAAACATTACCTTATTGAGAAATAGACAAATTATGTGGGTCCATTTTCTTTCCTTTGATGAATACTTACTCTTATTGAACAAGGACAAGCAACAAAGGAATTTACTCTATGTATCCTGCAGTATTAGTGCCACTGTAAATGGCTTATCAGAATGCCTAGGAGATGCCCTCTTCTACCCTATTATGTGAGAATGAGTTAATTTCTGCTTGCTTTTTTATACACGTATATATGACTTATGCTTATATATATATATAATCAACATAAAAAATAAATCTTTCAGTGTCTAGCAAAAGAAAATTGTTCATTTGTAAATGTTATGACCCGACCTGTTAGACCAAGATTATCTGGTAAGCAAATGGCTATCCAGGTAAGATGGTAATTATATATATGAATAGGCTTATAGTAGGGACTGGTTCAAGTGGCTGCCACTGTTTTCTTCTTATTGAAGATCTACTAGAGAAACCTCTAAACCAAACATAATTCTTTAAAAAAAAAGCACTTCCTGCTGCCATAGAAACAGTCTCAAAGTGAATGAAGCAGAATTACACAGCTAGTGTTCACTAAATTCCTAACTTCCAAAAAGTTATCCAGACCATGGGGACAAGATAGTCGGCAGGGCAAACAGCAATTCCTAATTTCTGGAAAGGGAATGAGATTTTTTTAGAGAGGAATACGTCTGTGTTCAGCCAAGACCTATCTCTTTGCTCCCAGTGCAGTTAGGTTTTGCTGAAGGGCAAACAAGTGTCCATGAAGCGAATAAGTTCAAGCATTTCAATAACATATATAAAGTACCATTTATAAGAATGTCAGTAGGTAGCTGTATTATTTCATTTGCAATGCATACCAACTCATTTCAGGCATGAAAATGCAATGCTGCTTGAAAACTCATTTGAATCTATAAAGTGAGTTACAGCAGTCATAAAAGAGGAGCAAAAAGCATAACAAACTGCTGCACTGATGAAGCTAGGCAGAAAAAGTATTGCAGGGAATCCCTACGTGTTGGGCATTTACAGAGGGCCCTGGGCTGTGAAATCCAGAACGTGACTGGGGCCTCTTGGGGTTTTTATGATGACAACAGGAGGACTAAGGTGTTGATGGCAATGCACCCCTGTCGGACACAGATCTGGCTGTGTTACCAACAAAAGCGTTGCACCAGAGGATTATCAAGGTGGAATTGCTTGGGCATTTCACTGCAAACATAATCACTTTATCCACCTTCTTGATTCACTCTCCATGTGCAAGATTCATCTGTCTAAGCAATGCCTTGCTATTACATCCTGGGATGAGCGAGCATCAATTGCACAGAATCACAGAATGGTTGAGGTTGGAAGGGACCAGTTGCTTTTACATTAGATAGAACACCAGGAATAAAAGACTTAAAAAGCGCAATACATTTAGGAAGTGTAGGATACATAGTCCTGCGAAGGTAGTCCCGAATTCACTCTGCCCATAACTAGCAAGCAATAAACTCTAGAAACCACAAGAACTGATGTTGAGTTGTGCCTATGCCCTTCTAACTACTCTGACTCATGGTTCATCTAGATATGTCATAGTGAAGAAACGATCACTCTCATCTTACCTAGTGGCTCCCAAGCAGTGGTGACAGGAAATGCAGTGTTTCTTCTTTCATCAAAGGCAGCTCACAGTCAGGCCACTGACTTCAAATGAACATCGGTGAGGCCGTGCCTGGCGAACAGCACAATCTCTGTTAAAAGGACGAAGATAATCCCTGCATTTGGCATGGCCAAGATGGAAAGGGAAGCTGAATAAGAGCTCAAAGCACCATATATCTGTTGTTTGACGCACCTCAGGATCACCACATCATTGCAGGAAGGTCAAATCCAGTTTGCTTCCAAACATGTAGATATGTCCTCAACACATTTGGAAGAAATACACATGTATTGAAGCACACATTTCCAAAATACTTGTCCTGATGTCTATTTCTAGCAGACTTAACACAATGGGATGGAATGATTACTGGACATAGACTGAAATCTGACCCTTGAAATTTAAAGACCAAGAAGATACTCATGTTTTTAGCCAGTTTTCACTGGCAAAATCAGTAATTATGTACATGTGATTACATTCACACACATGAACATACCATGAATATTTTCGTTTATGCATGGTAAGGGTCTCAATCATCACTTAAAAACAGCTGATGAAAAAAAAAAAAAAAAAGTATGTGCCAGATTTTGGATTGGTATTAGGCATCTGCTAAAAGTATGAACAGAGGTGAAGCAACTGCAAGCTTGAACTAAAGTATATCAGATGCTAGCTACTTTTTTCCTACACTGTATTTTACTTTTTTTGCTCTCCCTTCCATTTGATTTAAACTCCATTTTTAATCCTAGTCCCATCAATGCAGCCTTTTCAAAGAACATTTCTCATGATACAGAAGGTTTCCATATGGGTAAACTTAATGAAAAGTAATTTACTTCTAGCTTTGGGGCAATTCACAAAAAAACTGTCTAGTGACTATGCAGGTTTGTAAAAACAAATCATTTTCAGTTCTCCAGGCCATAGGCTCCTTGACAGGTTATGTCTTGGCAGGCATCTACTTCATCTTTCCAAATATTTGATAGAATTTACATGGCTTTCTGACAGCTCCACTCCGTGGTGCTGGAAGCTCCCATCGCACTGCGGTCCTGCCTCCCTACATCCCATCTGCTCAGCCCCACTCCATCCATGCTGCTTCAGCAGCACTTCTGCCCTGGGCCCAAGTCTGAGACCATTCTTTGCAGCCAGAGAATAAATTGGGGCACTGCAACTTCATGGTGCTGACTCCTCAAGGCAGTGTGATGCTGTTAGGTACCACAGCATTTTTGGTTTTCAGTCGTTTGCCCTTGTCATCTCCTGGAGGTCACCAACACGCAGCAGTGACATCTGAACTACAAGTGAAAAACCTGCCAGACTGCTGCGGCACACAGGCTGTTACTTATTTGGACCAAATTTTGGTAATAATGAGCTGGATCAAGCGGCTTCACTTGTCATCCAGATATTCTTCCTCATAAATGTGGTGATGTGCATGAGACACTGGAAAAACAGCTGGGGGCAATATGATCACAGCACTGAGACCTGGATCCATCCACCATCTCCTTATGGAACCTCTTGTTTGCTGAAATAGTCAAGTGCTCATTTGACCTCTATTTCCACCAAATAATATTAATAAATATATTATCATGCATTAACAGTTTTTTTGTTATTATGTTTCATTACCTCATTTTACAAGGCTAGATGCCTAATTGGTTAAGATAATCATATTACTTCAGCAGCCAAGCCAGCTCCAACCCAACTGTGTCTGGTCTGGATATAAAGTAATTTTGGATTTACACCTCCCTATTGTTACTCACACCTTACTCTTTTTACCCTTATTCTGCTGCACTGTATTCTTAATGATGCTGTCTCATCCAAGTAGGAAATAGTCACAAGTGAATTTGATTCTTAGCCACCATTACTTCCTGGGAGTGCATGGCACTGGTATCCTTTGACTTTAGTTAATTTTCCATTGAATTCTAGGTGACATTTAACAACATGAGTTCTGATTTGAATGAGACGAGAGATGCCTGCTTAGAAAAAAAATGACCCTTTTTTCATGGGATACTGTTAAAGCTTCTGCTTTAACAGATGGTGTTCAATTGGAGCCCTAAATTATAAAAGAAAGGGAATGATGATACCTGTTTTCTTCTAGGGCCATCTTTTGAATAAAATAACCTGTTTGGTTTTTGTTTTTATCTTTTATAGAAGATTACCATAGGTACTATTAAAGGTCAGCTTAAATCTTGGCCAGTCTGGCAAGTTTGAACATTTCCTCTGCAATCATGATAGCTATATGCAGTGTTAAGGACTTTTTCCCAGAGTACACAAAGGCAAAGGAATCTTGTTGCTCTAAATAAATGGGATTCTACATATTTTTGTTCTAAGTCTGAATGAATGTAAGCAGTTCAGGTGAAAAAGGGAGTGAGATGCTCACAGAGAAAGAGGTGGAAGAAATCTTTGGTTTATTGGGCCCCAAGCTAAAAGCCAGGGGAAAATTATTGTTTCTCCTCTGCTTAAGTAATCTGAACTTTGTCTGTCACTGTGAGAAGATGAAACAGCATAACCTAACTTCAGCTCCAGGCACAGGGTCTCCTCCTCCTTGGAATACTCTAAAAAGCCCAAATTTTATTTAACTATTTAGACCAAAAAGAAGACAATTATCTGTGTTACTTCATTTGGGAAGAAGGAGACTTTGTGTGGGAAGATCTGTTCTCTGCTGTTCTACATTTGTTCCGATTTATGATGGGTGGATTCTGGCTAATTAGGCTTTACATAATTTGTTATTTAAATAATTGTTAAATTATTTGATAAGTAGTTGTGGGATCTAGATCTGCAAATAGGTCCTATTTCCGAAATCAAAAAAGACAGAACATGGATGCTTATGAAACACCTTCAGCGAGGCATTTCATTTTTCTCCCACCTATTTCTCTCTTTCTTTTTCTTTTTCAAACCATCTCCTAGGGAGCTGGTATTCCATATCTCAACTCCATCAAGACCACTGCTCCAGCAAGCTGACTATTCTCTCTACCTTATTGTAACCAACATCTAACCATTTATTTGAAAGAGATGGAAGCTTTTCTTGAAAGAAAGACATTGGGAGGGAAAAAAGAGAGTCAAATACCATGCTTTAGAGTCAACCCCAAAGAGTAAAAGCCTTATCTCCTCAATAGATTCAAAAAGTATGCTTTGTAAATGAAGCCAAGGTTCAAAAATAGATCAACAACTACTAAAAAGCGAAGCAAAGAAAAAAGCCAATGGCTTTTAATAAGTAAGAGCTTTACAGAAAGAGCTTCACAGTTTTTAGCTGTTTAGTAACTTTCCATTACTATCTGACTTTTATAGGAACTATATCAATGTAAATGTTTTGCTTAAAAACAGTTATATCCCTCATGATCAAAACAAGCCTTTGGTTCCCGTTCCCATCTATCCTTCTTTTGTTTCTCCTCCCACAATGGATTGGCCATATGTTTGGAACTCACTGAAGTGAAATACTCACAGAAGAGAAGGGAACTTTTCCACTAAATAAGTATCATCAAAGACACATATCAAACAGCCTCTTCCTTTCTTATGGAAGGGGAGAGCTAAGAGCACAGTCATTATGGACAGCATGGGAGATACCACCAGTCTACCTTCCAGTTTCTGTCTTTCATTATAGACTTATTATTTTATTCTTCCAGGTTATTTCATGATGTATCCATTTAAAAGTTAATGGAATTGAAATTCTTTACAGGCTTTATTGACTAATAATGATTGAGAATAAACTCTATTTTTAGAGCTAGCTAGCTAATAAAAAGTTTTATTGTTGGAACTAATGTTCCAAGATTCAGATGTTATGATGATTGAAATGAATGGTCTGGTGTACAAGAAACAAATGCTGTAAATTACAAGACATAAAAATGTTACATCACTTTACTTAAAATTTTAATTCAATAGATCCTATTTATTACAAGAAATAGACTTTAGATCTACACATTTATTGTTTTTCTTCATAAAGATCCATTGCAGGTGCAATTCAACAATTCAGTGGGAAAAATAAAATTAGACCACTTGCTTTTTTACCATTCACAGCAGGAGAGAAAAGGTATTTTAAAATTACAAATGAGTACTGCTTTTAGAAATGTCACTGGGAATTTTTAGATTTGTCTACTTCCTCATCAGATCCAGATCCATATTTACTCTCTATTCATATACAATAACCTAAGTTGTCTCTGGGAGTCATCTGGGCTAGCTCCCAAGTTAGGTCGGGTTGCTCAGTGCTTAGAGCAGCTGAGGACAAGGAAACTCCATGGATGGAGAATCCATGTCTTTCCAGGCACCTGTGCCAGTGCTAACCCTTCCCATGGTGAACACTTTTCTTCTTATATCCAGGCAGATTTCTCTGCTACAAGTCATAACTGCTGCCTCTTTTCCTTTAAGTGTGCACCTCTGAGAAGAATGTGGCTTTGTCTTCCCTACAGGCCTCCACTAAACAGCAGGGATAAACAATAGGATCCCCCTTACTTTTCTAACAACAGCACGCACAAATCTAGTTCTGATCGGGTAACTGTACATACTGGTCATGTGGCCATTTCTTTTCTTTACAAGAAAAGGTGTGCTGGCTATGTCTGCTTACAAAAATCTGAAGTAATTATTTCAAGCTGTTTCATGAAGTTATTCATTTGTTCCCACAAATATGTTCTGTAAGTAACTGAGAAGCACAGGGGAACTAATTTTTCATTTCTTCCTTTATGTGTGCATTGGATTCTTGTTCCTAAATAGAGCTTCCCAGAATATTTTACATATAACCTACTTAAATATATAGATACTATGCAGTTATACAGTTTCTAGTCCTTTAAATAAGTGACATCCTTGGATAAAGTAGTTTTATTTAATTTGCTTAAATTTGCTTAACACTAGCTTTTCCTAAGTATAAGATACTTACCTGTGAAGCAAGTTCTGTCATATACAAGATGCAGAAAAAGGAAGATGACCTGTTTGTTTGCTATGATACGCAGTTTTCAGAAAGGGGTTAAAATGCTATCTGGATGAGATCATTTTCATGGAATGTTTTTTTCAATATCTATCTAGGCACAAGCTGTGGTTTTGATAAAGCTCACACTAATGTGGGAACTGAACTAATAGTTTCTCAGGTCACTTGCTGAAAGGTCACTGAGAATCAATAAGAAATTACATATATGATTCAGAAGCCAAAAGAGAGCTTGCAGTGGTGAGAAAGCACAACCACAAAATGGAGGATAGATAAGATTTTTACAAGGCAAATTCTGTTCACAGTAAATCACTTAAGCTAAAATATTAATTGCCTCAAACTTAGGATAGAAAAAAAAAAGTGAGCAGACATTAGTTCACTGTATAGATAAAGGAACATGAGGGAGAGCAGACACTCTCCACCATTCACTTCTCCCAGATTCCCACAGATACTTGCTTAGTCTGTCAGTTTGCATCTCCATCTGCAGCTTAACTCAAGTCCTGTGCTTGCAGCAGGTAAGGTTATTCTACAGGTAAGCACTTGTCAGGGAAAGTTATTCTAGAGGTAAGCACTTCTCAGTGTGACACTGTCGAGGAAAGGTGCTACTTGGCTGGAGGAGGGAGAGGTTAAGATACATTTGAGCCAGGCAACAAAAGAAGCGGAGGTGGAGGTGGACTTGGTATACCAGGACACATTGCATCTCCATTGGAAAAATCTGCTGGTTTAGCTAAGCTCCTAAAAGCTATACTGGCAAAACCTTTCTACTGCAGACTAGTCATTTTTCAGAGACACCTTACACAGGAATGGAAACTCCGAGAGTCAACAGCACTCCCGGGAGCCTGCTGACAAGACTGACCTGGCAGTCAGGCTACTGGTGGCCAAAAACTGTCCCACTCCTGTGCCAGCCGAACTTCTGCAGAGCAACTGCATCACACCATGCTTAACACCAGCAGTTAGGTATGCTCAGCGACAGCTCGCAGGATACAACCCTGTTGGAAAAGCAATTTAAACATTCATGTAGACACCGCCCACATAAAGGAAAACTTAGATCAGCAGTTACGAAAAAAAAAAAAGTACAACTAGAGGGAAAAACAGCACCGGGTTACATAAAAAGTCAGAACGCAGAAACTACTGCAGAGTCCTATAGAGTAGATACAGGCATTTCCCACCCTGAAACATAAAGTGCCCATGAGAACAGTTTGTTTCCAAATAACTCAGTTGGAGCAACTGTGCAGCCCAGATTAGAACTATGAATACACAGAGGAATATCATTTCCACGTCTGGCAGTCCAGCATACTTAATGCCTGCTAACCTTAAGGGGAAAAAAAAAGAAAAGAAAAAAAAGGGGAAATAGTTTTAAAACATAAGCAAAAGATTATGACCATCATGATATTTAAGAGAAACTAGAACACAAAGCCAAACTGCCTGAATTTTCCACATTTATTTACAGAAAAATGGCTGTCTATATTTCAGTCTCAGCCTTTCTAAAAGTAGACCATTAGGATGACTGATGATTCACATACTACAATAACTTTTGGATCCATAGCTGACAAGAAATTGATTAACAAAAAAAAAATACTGTAAAAAATTATTAGGATTCCTAAAAAAACTAATGAAAAAGCAAATATTGACTGTATGTGTGTTACAGAATTCACAGTATTCCCCTTGTGACTGAAATGCATTTCAATAAACAGATCCTCTTTGAAATATAAAACTTTTTATATTTTTGCATAAATTGTTTCCTCATTAATCAACCTGAGAAGAAAAAACTCCAAGAAATCCTGTTACAGTATGCTCTAATAACAAATTGGATTGCTTTTGTCTTTTTCTAGCCAACAAATATTTTAACAAATGAGTGTATTGACTGGAATGTCCTCCCAAATGGAGCCTGTTAAATGAGTATCCAAATAGGAAAGTATTCATACGAAAAATATGAATCTAAGAAAGAAAGGGCATTTCTTAAGGAAATGGAAACATATCCAATGTACAGGGAAAAGTAACATACCATATCACATGACCTCCATTTCCAATCAAAACTTATAAGCACTTTCAATGACATACATTAAAGTCATGCAAAGAAGTACTCACAAATTATATTAATAGGAATTACTTAGTAACTTATTTCAAATAAAAGAGAAATGCAAGGAAACCACAAATCCTGCACAATTAATTAACAGAGAACATATTCATTGAGTAAAGGATTTGAATCAAATTATTGTCTCAGATCTCCCAGTTTATGTTTCCATGACAACTTTTTTTGCTTATGAATAGCAGATCATGAAGTAGTACCGAACTATGATTCAGAGGTACTCTACATTTCATTTGAGTTTATAAAGCAGGAGTCCCAGTAACAAGCACACAAAATAAATGCTTGGGCAGTGCATTTCACGAAGTGCAGCAGTGTGCATAATCAAAGACAGCACAGCTGAGATGTGACAGCAGTCCTTTCATTTTGAACAGACTGTTGCCTGTATTGGCAGATATTGGAAAAGCAACATTTTGGAGCAGTTGAGGTTTGTAATTTTGAACCTTGGACCTAGATTTCCAAAATCTTTAATCACTATAATTGAGCCTAATTGGCTTTATTTCTGATTCAAATAAATTTTGCTAAGATTGAAATATTTCCATGTTCAGGGAGTCTTTTCTTGAGAACTATGAAGGAAGCAGCACTTCCTGAATGACCAACATCAGAAAGTACAAGAAGCCATTCTCATTATCCGGGCTGTGTAAAGTGTAAAACTTATGGTAAAAAAAGCTTTTTTGGGGGGAGGGGAGAGGTTTCCACTGTGACATTCACTGTGGTGTCATTAAAAACTCTTGAAACTCTTTCAAATAAATATATGATATTTTATCTTTAGTTCCCTTACAGTAAAAAAAAAAAAAAAAAAAGACCAAAATTTGAGGATGGCATGATTAACAAAGATATCGAGTCAATAGAACATAAGCTCTTTAAGTAAATAGGAACTTTTTTTCCCCTGGAGAATAAGCTCCTCTTACACAGGCTCCATTTTCTACCTAAGTCCATCAATTTGAAAATCTCTTGGAATTCATTATCTCAATTTAAAACAAAGCATTTGCAGTTATCACAAACGAGGTGTTCAGCCTTCCCCAGAGCACAGATCCCATTTTCTGTCTTCTGAAATAGTTCTGGTGCAGAGACACATGAGCTCACTCATTATTAGCTCAGGCTCAGAGCTATGGCAAGGAAGTTACAGGATCTTTGTGATCAACATGAGGAACCGAGTTTTAGAGATGTTATGTACGGTCCACCAACAGACCTTAGGCCTAACTCCCAGAAAAGACATAATCCAGACTAATTTCAATGGATTTAAGGGGTCCAAAAAGACCCAAGAGCCAGAGTGCTTCAAGGAACGTACATGGTGCCAGTGTAAACCTGTGGCAGCTCCTCCCAGGAGGACGTTACTCCTTCTCTCCCATTCACTGAACTGGGATTTCTCATTCTATCACTGAAAACAAAGACAAGGTGCAGAATGTTTCCTGCCCTCTATTTGTCAGTAACCTTTTCTCTGTGACTGAAGTCTCTGTGCGGCATTGCTACTTAGCTTTTTGTATCTGAACAGGGCATCTGTTTTCTGTCTTCTAGTGCTAATGAATATTTACTTACAAAAGACCGTCACCAAGCAGTACTTCAATCTGTTGCAGAGAAACGATGATTTCAAGTGGTTCAGTGTAAAATGCCTGAGGCATTCATTTGATCAAAGCCTTTCACTCACTTGTGAAAGATTATGTATTTTTAAGCACTTTTAACCAGCCTCTGTTGCTGTATTCTTTGAGATGTGAGGACACTAATGAAAATCTCTGAAGAAAAGAATTAGGTTTTCCACATCACATTTATATCACTTAAACATTCCTTGATTGCTCTGTGCACATGCTTTCTCTGTTGGTGTTTAGAATGACTGGTTTACTAAAAAGGGTCAAAGTCACAAGTGACATGTGGATAATTCCCTAATTTAGAGCTGCACCTATTTACCATAATACAAAAATGTTTGCTTTAATAGAAAGAAGCATGCAGAAGAGGGAGGTCCTAAATAGCCAGTCTTCATATTTTAAAGACAAGACTATTAGTTGTTTTCCTTTCAAGTATATAAATATATTCTCAGTATCTTCTCAAAATAAAATATATTATGAATATTAATAGATATTACTAAAAGGCACTAACAGAGATATTATGCAACTTCCAGCTAGTCATGGTGTGAAGTCATTTAGAAGCTTGAAAAGTTGGAATAAACTTTACAGATAAACAGGAACTGGGCACTGCCATGAGCAAAGTCACACGTTATAGGGGGCCAGGCAATTTACTGGGTAAAGAATACTTCTGCATTGACATAAACTTACAGGTGGGCCTGATCAAATGCAGCATGGTAGGTGTACCCACTGAGGTTTTATCTGCAAAATACCTCTGCACTACAGCACTACAGGTCCAAATCAAAGAACACTATTTTCTTCCACAGAGCATAATGGCTAATCTATACTTTATGCCATTACACATCTGTATAAGACAACAGGGATGTGTTTGCAAATATTTTAAATCCAGAAAACATTCTTAAAATATAGAAACTTTTATGAACTGGCTTTTGGAACTTTATCTACTTTCTACCAGTGACCTTTTCCATCAAGAGCATAGTAATATAAACATATAGTGACTTTCTTTTTAAAAACAAGGACTTGATTTTTGTGCATTAAATTACCTGTACGGCCTCACAAATGACTGGACTGCAGTAGAAAGTTCTAAGTGCTCCAGCAGCTCCACTTTGTGCAAATAGTTCGGTGAACCATACCAAACCATAGCAATGAAGCGGCAAATAACATTATCAGGACAAAGCATAATGAATGCCTGGAATGGGATGTTAATCCACAGAATATTTCTGTCAAGAAATGTTACCTGTATTCACCCCACTACAAATTTCTCTGTCTGGTGTAACCTGACAGGCAGGGATTAACAAAATTCAATAAAAACAAAAGTTTATGTTTAATGGCATCCACATGAGGTGCAACTCTGATTGCTGAAGGAATTAAGGACCTTGTGTAATCCTGCCACCCCCTAGAAGGTGACAGATATTAACAAGTTTCACCTCTGCCAGGAGGAGAGGTCTGCCTGCTCCCCTCTGCAGCCCTTCCCAATCTCCTGTGAGTGTGAGGAGACGCAGGGAGCCCCTGCTCAGGCTGCACGCACCCTGCCTCAGCCCCCGTACCCACTGTGGCTCCAGCTCCATAGTATCTTTGCAGTATCTTTGCAAGGGGACTCCAGGGCTGAGCAGGGCTCTGCTTTCTGTGCATTTGTTCTGACTGAGGTTCCCCCTCCTTCTCTGGCTCAGGAGGGCAGCAGCTCTGCTCAAAGATGTTCAGTGACTCCCAAAATCAAGGCCAATTTTGGAAGAGTGAGTGATTAGTTTTCTAGTGGTGCAACCAGTGAGAGCACGGTCATAACTTCAAAAGATGATACAGTGTTTAAACCTGCCAAAAACAGCTGACTGAGCAAGGCTGTAAATTATAATCAGCAAGCCCTGGCATCATGACTGTTTGGAAATTCTGTCTAAATAAGCAAAACAACATTATCTTCAACACAAAACAACATTATCTTCAACACCACGATGGAATAACTTTGCATAAAAAAGCACATGCAAGGACATGGCATGATTGTGTCACACATACACACACACACACACAAAAAGGAATTACTTGTCATGCAACTTAGCAATCTTTTGTGAGATCTTTTTTCTTAGATCATTTCAAAAGCAAAAACAAGCGTATGGTCAAATTTTCAGTTTACTTGAACCCATGTAGTTAAGGCTTCTCTGTCTTTTTTTGATGGTATATATGAGATTCTCTTCAGTATCACAGCACTGGAGACAAGATTGTTTTCCTTTCTAGTATACTGTATTGCTATGCTGAGTGAGTCATCTTAATCACACAGATGTTTTAAGTGGCTGGTCCTTGATTTTTGGGTTGAACTATTAGGCATTCTGCAATCTTTAGCTGCTGCAGCCTCTTTCTAACAGAACTGTTTATATTTTAAAGATCAGGTAATGGTAATAGACAAATGGATAGTTTCTGAGCTCGCTCACATTTGTGTAAATCTGCAATTTTACAGCTGAGCTCAGTCGAGTTACTCTAGAGGCAAAGTGATGTCAATCAGGAAATGAGTAGAATACCTTCACTACAAGTAGTGTTTTCTGTGACACATTTTTTAATGTGTACCCATATTAGAGCTATTGTTGTAAACTCCTCTAAGATACAGCTTGCAAGCTGCCACTGACACCTGACATGAATAATATCCTATGAAAAGGCAGAGTAAAAACTCTTAAGCACTAACAAAATGATGTTTTGGTCCAATCTGTTCTCAGCTGTATTTTTCTAGGAAGCAGTCTGATGAACTGTGTGGTGCAGCCATATGGTTTATGCAGCCATATGCATCATTTTGACCTATGTATTACGTCTTTAGAATCTCTGTCCCTTTATTTCACCATATCCTTTACGCAAAAATAAAAAGCCCGCACATCAGAGCTGCTGTCTGTGGAAGTGAAGGTCCTCCACTCATCTACATGCATAGGAACAAAGGGAAGAATTGCACATGACTTCCTATCCCCCAGCACAAAAGGATGCTCTTGTTTGTAGTGACTGCATATTGCTAATTGATTTAGCTTTCCCCCAAGCACACCTTGCCAAACCAGTATTTCAGTGATTGTGAAGAAACATCTTGATCTCTTACATGAGATCAACTTCTCTTTTGAAAGCATTGATTTCCTAATCATCAAAAAGTGTAAGCACTACAGAGTGTTTTGTGGGCAGAAGAAACAACAGGAGTCTGTAGTCCTCTACACCTATCCACCGCAAGGACCCTCTCACAAGGAAGAAATAGCACATGCAGCTGCTAATCAGTAACTTCATGTGTGACTTTTGGCTGGCTAATGGGCTGCCAAACAGTCCCCAGCAGCTGAGTTGTGTCTCTCTCACAGGGGGCTTTTGCAATTACAAAGCCACTGGTTTTCACTGGATCTGTAGGAAAATAGTTCATTCTAAGACTTTTCTTTTGCCCCCCATTTGGAATCTATTGAAAATGTCCAAAAATGATTAATTACTATGGGAAGGTCTGGCAGCCAGAAAGTCTCATTGTAAAGTTTGATTTTCTCTAGAAAAAGAGACTAGAAATAGATAACACTGATAATACAAACAGATTTGTCATGTGTTGTTTCCTCCGAAAAATCTTTTTTGGACAAAACCTGGATCCATAATCAGATCCATAATTCAGAGCGGATGTGGACTTGAAGGGCTTTTTACACTGAATTGCTAGGGACTAGGACAGCTGTGTGGCTTAAAGAATTTCTGGTAAAAGAAAAGTCTGACAAGGTAACTTAAAATGCAACATCGTTAACACATGACATGTTTAAAGAAAACTTGCTATATGTATTTGTAATATCCAGACTTTTTTTCTCCCCCCATATGTATGTGCTGCAGCTGCTTGATTGTCCAAACAGTGGTTATCTGCTTCCAGATTGCAAACACTCCATGGGGTGTTTGCATACCCATGGAGTATGGGACTACCATCATTTATCATATGTTAGCACAGTGCACATGGAGCTCTAACCTAGCTGAGCCTTGGAGGAAGTTCTTCCAGGTTTACACATCAAAGAAAAGGGGAAAAGCAGTGCTGAAGAAGAAAACACATCATTCTTTTAAGCTACTCAGCTGAAACTCTGGCATTGCACATTACCCTTCATGGCAGTCTTTTCTTGAAATGTGCACTTAAAGACTTTCTGGTAGCTCCAGAGGCTCTCCTGCTATTCATCAGAGCCAGAAACTCAGCAGCTTTACTGTACATGGCTTTTGATGGCTTGCTTTTATAAAGTAATTGAATGATAATATACTGTCAAGCAGTATGCCAAGGATGTTACTTAGGAAGAGCTACAGTGACAGCTCTTTCTGGGATTCAGACCACTCTGTATTTGAGACCTGCTCAGAGCTAATTTTTGGGCTACTCAAATTCCTGCCCATCTGCTGGAGTGGCATAGGGCTTGCTTGCAAGCTGGCGTATTGGTTTCAATAAAACAGAAATAACAATTAAAAAAAAAAAAAAAAAAGGAAAAGAAGCTTATGCAATGCTTCACACTTCTGCAAGGAATCCCTCCTCAGCCACAGCGATACCATATGTGTCTTTCATACAACACCTAGTGACACTTGCGCCAAACTTCAGAGGTAGGAGAAAAGAAGACCCTGAGTTCACAACTGCCAGGCTGGCAGACTGTACAGCAGTGGGAACCTGAGAAGTACATTAGCACAACATGTGGTGTCCAAACATATCACACACAAAAAAAAAAGCACAACTGGCATCTATGACTGCTAGAGGCACTGCACACTGAAGTGTATTAACTGTAACTGATATATTCTAGTCCATGTCCTCTTAACTCCATATTAAACAAATAATACAAAACAGATTTATTTTTTTAAGTTGTCTCTTAGGCAACTCCTTGGGGCACTACAGGGCATTATCCTCTGGGAACCTTCACGTTTGTATGCTCACATTATGGTGAAGTTAGAGCAGACCCAAATTCTGCACAGGATTTGAAAGCCAAGCTGAGTTAATCCCTGTTTTCTTATGATCACAGACAATAAACGCCCAGCAAGCCGGGTTTTGTCCTGGTGCAGGAACAGTGAAACCCCTTGTTTGCAGTAGACTTGCATGAGTTGACATTCGGTGAGCAGCTATATGGAAGATGTGAAGAAAAAGGATCAACATATT
Organism: Nothoprocta perdicaria; assembly: GCF_003342845.1. Taxonomy (NCBI): domain Eukaryota; kingdom Metazoa; phylum Chordata; class Aves; order Tinamiformes; family Tinamidae; genus Nothoprocta; species Nothoprocta perdicaria. The sequence goes on along the minus strand of NW_020456221.1, from coordinate 2,725,936 downwards.
CCTTTCACATGAGCTGACTCAAAGGTCAGCAGGAGGAAAAGGTCATTATTGCTCATTTCTCCCGTTCTTGAATCTGAACTCAGGAGGTGAGACTCTCCATAGAGCCTTGAACAAAACTGCCAACAAAAAGAAAAGCCATTCCTGCACGGTCATTTTCTGGGATGTAAGTTCTAAAGTGTGATGTAAAAGTAATTACAGATGAAATAATATCTCAAATTGCCATTAATATCTATTTGCCAGTTCAGTGACAAGACATTCAGAGTGGCTGCATATATTCTAGTTTTTAAACAGTTGAAATCATTAATAAAGCAGCACTCAGGAACTACATCACAAGTCTGGAAATCTGGAGGTTTGAATGAGGATTTGAACCTGACCCAGTTGCAGCAAGGTCCTCTGCTGAGAAATCTCCGTGCCACAACAGTACATGTTTGTAAGCAGTGGCAGCACTATTAGCCAAGTGAACATGGTGAAACAGTGACATCTATGTTCGAAAACTGTTTTTAGTACCAGAATCAGACTGCACTGAAAGTCTCGCACAGACTTCATGCCCATATTGAATCACATGCAACCCCTATTGAGTCTTACAGCATCCCAACGCAAAACTGGAGCCTGGAGGACCAGGACTCAGAGCCATAGATGTCCCACAGTGCTGAGTAACTGCTGCAACAGTACCACAGGGTTCTCCACCTTGAAGCCTGTCCTCTTTCTGCCTACCTACAGAGTTGGGTATTTCAAAACGGGATCCACAAAAAAAAAAAAAAAAAAAAAAACAGTATTTTGAGTACGCATGACTTATCCTGGTCAACAGAAAATATGGAGACAAAGTTTTTGCGCTTTATTCAGTCCTATGAGAAGGCATTTCTACAAGAAGTCTGAATTTCTGAAGGATCCATCCCCTCAGCAAGCTCAGCCTGGTCTATGCAGTGTGCGTGCCCGTACTCCAAATCCTGCGCTGTGTCCTCAGTGCTGCTTGAACCAAGTATCTTCCATAGGGTGGAAGCCTGTGACCACCTGTGGTTATTCTGGTCTAAATTAAAGCCAGTCGTGCTTGAGAGAAATGAGACTTGCATCGCCCTTGTATCGGGGAAAACCTTCCAAATGCCCTCTGGAATAAAGCTACAGAGATTCACAGCTAGACAGGGCAAGAACCATAAACCTGTGTTGTGTTGCAGTACAGATGAATGCGACACTATATAATTTATCATTTATAATTCATAGCTCATAATTGCTCTCAGTGAATGGGACAAATATTGTAGATTAATACTGACATTTTTCTTATTGCAGCCTGAAAGGATCTTCTAGCCTGTAATTTCCTAATTAAACAGGATGTGCAATCAGAGCATGAAAGAAAAGCTCTGATTATCTCTTAGACTATGTCAGGCCAACACATTTTCCCACTGAAACTACAATGGTGAGGCTTAATGAGCAGACTTAGTATAAAATAATGTTAATGTTGCATTTTAGCAGGGGATAATGTTATTTCTCAACTGTTGCAGGGTATCACACTGGGTATTTCATCCTCTAAATCACACACTGCTATTATTAAAAAAAAAAAAAAAGAAGAAGAAAAAAAAAAAAGAAAAATCTGCTGGGGCTTTACATGCTACTCAGAAAGAGTGTATTAAGAATGGACTAAAATATCCAAAAGATCAATGGTCACTCAAGACCATTGGGGTGGGGTAAAGCTGTGGGCAGAGAGAAGGAAGAAAAGAAAGCATGGATTAAAGCAGTGCCTCATCCTGTGGGCTGCCTGCAGCATGCCAAAACAATTCATCTGGCCTGTAGTTTCCTTCCAGCCTCCCTTTTTCATGAGGGGTCTTATGGGAGCAGGTCACAAGAGGCACAAAGTTATAGCAGCTGAAGCCTGGACCAATCGTCACCTTTCCCAGGATCCTCAGGAGTGGACTCAGATTTACTGGACTTGCAGGAAGCATCAAAATTACCATTGTAGGAGAAGAATAACAACTTTATTATATTACTGCCCTTTCTCATCAGCATAAGAAAGGGGCTGGGAAGTATAGCTTGCTCAAACCATCAGAAAAAACATAACCCACTGACTAGAAAAGCTGGTCACCTCTGGATTAGTGTGAGTCAATTTTTCCTGAATTTGAAATAGCAGCATTTCTTCCCATATTTGTTCTACTTAAGCAATTCCTGAACACATTAGCCCTTGCAACTTTTAGCAGAGACACATCAGCACAAGAACTGAGCACCAAATAATTCTGGTACCCATATCTTATGGCTTTTTCAATAAATGTTATATATAACCACCCATAGAAGCATGATAAAAGTACGGTAAAGAGGGAACTTGTGATTTGGCATTGACATCTAATTATTAATTACATGTTAGCAAATGAGTCCTAGATGCTCAGAGTTTTTGAAAATCTGATTTATTTATTAATTTGCCTGGGAATGGATTAGATACTTCATGTACTTATTTCTGCCAAATATTATGTCTCAGAGTATCAAAAAAAAAAAAAAAAAAAAAAGTCAACCACTGCATCCACATCTGAAAAGTATGAAGACTCTTGTTCGAAACTTTTTCCCTCCAGGATAACTTAATCCATTGTCTTATCATTGTAAAGAAATTCATGAAGCAGAAAGGAAAGCCCCTTCATTTTGAGGACAGGGGCTACAAAAGTTCTCTGCCATCTGAAGGCCTGTGACACAGTGCGGCTACGGAATTTATGAAAACAAAAATAGCACATTTAACAGCATTCTTAAAGCACTATAAAAGTGCTTGTACAAAAAACTTGTACAAAAGTACGAGCACTAGTATTTTTCAACACAGTTATTCAAACCAGCAGTAGAAGCTGGGAGGAACTTCAGAGGAGTCTACAGGTGATATTCAGTAACAACAAACACCAAGTAATGGTGCACTGCAGGGAAAACTCTATGGGCAAGGGCCCTGAAATGTTCCCAATTATCGTCACTTTAGTATTAGTTCTGAATTTGTATTAGTTCTGAAGGAGTCTGACATGTCACTACAGTTGACCCAGTGCAGACTTCTATTCAGCAAGCAGGTACTTGTAAGAAAAAGAAGCAAGATTCTGAAGTCCATAAGGAATGGGAGAAGTGACAAAGGAAAATTTCTGAAGAGGAATACTTTAGCTCCTCTACAGAAATCAATAGTGTGGGCTCATCTGGAATTTTACATGCTGGAAACTCTACCTCAAAAGAAGCAGAATGATTTCCAAATAAGTTCAGGAAAACACAGTAAGAATAATGAAAAAGAGAGACTGCAAGACAGGAATGCCTCCCTTCTATGGAAAACTGGTGAGACTATCCAAAATAATGAAGGCACAAAGCCTGGGAACTTGTTTGCCCTGACTCACAGAACAGGGGCATTCAGTTGTAATAGAAGGTGAGAAATGGAAATCAAAACAAAATATTTTTGCAACCAATCTGCAAATAAACTGTAAGCCTGTGTTAGCTCAAGGGAACATAGAGCGTGGCCCCTTAAAGCAAGGGGACACAACTTAGCAAGACCAGGGCCTTTCTGTGACTGTCAGGAGTATCTTGCATTCTGCTGGATAACAGCAGCACCCGCTAGGAAAGACACAGAGCTCTTGAGCCTCTGGAGCTCAGCACGTCCCTGTGCAGCCCCACGATTCGCAGGTGTCTTCACATCAGCTGCTGCCAATTTTAGGCCTTCCTGGACTCGTGTGGGGAAAACCAGTGTGTGCTGCGGGACACTTTGCTGCTAGCAAACACTGCTGCCAGGGCAGCACGTGAGCAGCAGCTGGGCCATGCTGCCCTTCCCACTTCCTCAGGATTCCTGGCATCATCACACTGACCTCTTGCGGCTGACGACACCAGCAACCACAGCAGGAGCAGAGAGAAGGTAAGGAATTATACCCTGCAACTGCTGTGGGAGCAGCAGAAGGTAAGGAATTACACCTTGCAGCCACTGTGGGAATTACACCCTGCAGCCGCTGTGGGAGCGCTCTTCAGAGCCAGCACCAAATCCCGGCCTTGGAGCACCACTGTGCACAGGGCCTGGGAGCAACGCTGTGCTCATGGCTAACGGATAGCTCTGCTTCTGCTCACAGCACTCCTGTGAGACAGGCACTCTCTGTATCAAGCTGTGTTGGGGTTTCCTACCACAACACCGCTATAATACCCATGTGCACAGCAGCCCCTCTTTCCAGATGAGGAAAAGGAAACAGACTATGGCTGCGTGTGCAAGCTTTCTGCAGCACACATCCCAACTGGACACTGAAGACCTAGACTAAGGCACGTATGTTAAACTCCAGCCTTCCTTGGGTGTCTTATAGTCACCCGCTTGTGTTTATTTTATGTTACTTTATGTCATTTTATGTTATGTTAGTCACTTCAATTTATTGCACACTTAAATTGCTCCTAAAGTCTTTTTGTTTAATTGGTTTTATTTTAGTTTTGTTTCTGTCCTGATAGTCTCAGTGACCTGTTTTGCAGTTTGATCCCACAAATACTCATCCTGGCACAATGGATGGTGCAATAAGCTAAGGTTTGGGGGCAGAAACAAGTGCTTATGAGCCAGGAAGGGCAGGAACTGGTTCCTGCTGAAGAAAGTACAACAGGGAATTACACGCTTACAGGTTAATGTTGGAATTTACTCAGGAAAACTAAAGACACACCCAGAGCAAGAGGAGCAGAACAAGACATTTACTACAGATTTCAGTTTGTGACCACCTATTGGTGTCCCAGGAAATCAAGGGCTACTGGTCTGAGGAGCAAGAACTGTTCCCACGGGACTTTCCCTGCAGAGTGACAACGAAGGGTGAATGGGGACAGATGATATGACAAAGTGCATTAGATTTTTATAAATTTATCGCTACATCCAAACGGCAGTGACATATATCATCCACTCCCAATACTTTATCTCTTAGGGGTAGGAGATATAACTCTTCATGTGAGGAGATAGTTGCCAGCTGTTGAATCGTACCTCGATGCTATAGAGCAAGCGTGTGCATGGAGAGTGCTGCCACTGCACAGTGCTTCCTAGGCCTGAAGTCAATGCAATGAAGGCCTAAATAGGCTCCTTCTGTGCTAGCTCATCAGAAACACTCTTGGGTCTGACAGAGACTTCACAGACAAAAAGAGGCACCGTGGGCTTTTCCAGCAATATCTATGGGGGAAATCCCAGTTCCTTAACACTTCTGTGGAGCTGGGAGAGGCACAGCCTGTACCTACTTAAGGAAACATGACCACTGGAAGACCTCAGTGCCACTTGCCACCTGGCTTCAGGCTTCCAGATAAAATTGTGGAGAAGCGACTGGAGGCACCACCACAGCTCCCTTTGCCAGGCAGTGGCCAGCTAGTGAATGCAACACTAAAAGGGGTTTTCTGCCCTACTCAGAAAATAACTTTTCACAAAACCGTGAGGAATTTAACATTTGTATAACCTTTTAAAAGGTTTGGCTGAAACTGGCCATTGGCCTAAGAAATATCACCAACAGACATGAAACAAAATCATTGAAGCTTCACATCTTTAGGAAATAAAGGGGGAAAAGAAGGTCTTATATTAGTCTAACATAAAGCTTCTGTGTTCTATTCTATCAAATATTCTTTTCTCTATTTTAAGAAGCCAAGACAGCTGAGCTTCTCAAGTCTCTCACAATATAAGTACGTTTTTAGTCTAAATTCCTGCCGGGCCAAGTTCTCTCCTTGTGCCATGGCTAAATGGACACTCTGGAATGCTTCCACCACTGCACACTTGCTGGGAAGCGGCACAGCGCAAGCTCCCCATAAGCAGCCATTCAAGCTAAGGCTGGGCTTTGGCTTGGCCTGGCTAAATCCCTCCTACAGACAATGCAGTGATCCGTGGGGTGCAGTGAGGCAGGCCGCTGGGACAGCAGTGTCCTTGCCTGCTGCACTATGGCTCATCAGCACCTTCCAGCAATGCCTCTGGATGCTCAAAGTGACAGCGAGGTGTCTGCTTCCACCTCCCATATACATATATGTATAGCCACAAGACTACTCTAGAGTTATCATTGCGAGCTAGCTTGTCCTGGCCTCGCAGAAACAGCTGTAACAAAGAAAAGGGTTGTGGATTCAGAAATTACAAATCCAGATTCACTGTGGTCACCTACACTGACTTGCTGTGCGCCACGGACAACAGGAATGCCCCGACATCATTTCTTTTGGAATTACATCACCACATTGAAAAATATGAGAAATTGAGAAATCTAGATCTAGACTAGCACAGCTTGAGTCCAACTGCTCTCAGGCCACTGCAGCCAGGCTGCAAAGCCACGCAGGACTCACTGAGCAGAGCAGAGCAACCCCTTTCCACCACGTTCCCAGCGTGACTGTCAGCAGGTATCCATGTCCACATCCATGTGCTCTGCAAGACCAACTACTTCAGCATCTTCAGTGTCATTTTACTGAATGGTCAGTCACCTTTAGTATGAGGGCAAGGCTTGAAGCAATGCTGGAGTAATACTTCCACAATTTTGCTTTTTTAAGACAAAGCTTATGAAAGTAAGCATAGTAACACTTGTGAATTTGCTTAGAGTTAATGCTAACAGTATTTATTGGTTTCCTTATAAAATTAAATGAAGCACTCATACACCTCGTCTGCATCAGGGATCTATCCATCACGCAAGGATAAACTTTCGTTACCCCCTGTAACACACTGGCAGGCTGTGCTGCAGAGACGACTTGCAGTCGTGGCTGTAGTGTGGGCACCGTACAGGAGCTCTGTGCTCACTCCAAGCGGGGAAGCGCAGTCAGAGGAAGCGGGCCGGCCGCGGGCGGCTACAACGGCAGCGCAGGCGGCCGCCCTCACACAGCACGAGGACGCAACCGCCACCCCCCGCTCAACGGCCGTGCTCCGGCACCGCGCATGCGCGCAGGGGGCGGGGCCTGCGCCTTCCCCGCGGGGGGGGCGGGACGTGGTACGGCCCGACCCGGCGCTTTGGCGCGTGTGCGGGGCGGGCGGCGGCTCGCGGCGCACCCCTGCGCTGCCGCGGGTTGGTTTGCGCCGCTCGGGGCGCGCTGGGAGGCGCGCGCCGCGGCCGTTGGGAGCGTGCGGGGCGGGCAGGAGGCCGCGGGGGAGTGGCGGCTCGTGGCGCCGGGTTCGTTGTTGCGGCCTGCTGCCCGCGCCTTAGGGCGGGCGGTTACTGCGGGCCTGTCCCCAGGGTTCCGCGTCCCGGCGGCCGCTCCCGGGAGCGCTGCCCTCCCGCTTGCAGGTGGCGGCGATGGAGGTGCTGCTGCCCGCCGCAGCCTCGCCGCCTGCCCGCACGTCCGTGCAGAGGCGCTGCAGCGAGCGAGGAGAGGCGCTCCTGCCCTGAGCTTCGTTGTGCGGAGGGATGGGTGAGCCCCACAACCCCAACCCTTGCCTTTGTGTTGCCCGTTCATTCACCTCCAGAGTGAATGTGGTGTCAAAAAAAGGCAAACGAGCTCTTGAGGAGACCCCATGGGGAGCTGGTTCTTTACCTTGCTCCTTCTGGGCTTTGCGAGAACAACACAAGCCAACAACAGAAGACGGCTAGAGGGCCTGTGGTTGCGCTTTTGCTATTCAGCAGTTACATGATAGATGTAATGCTTAGCGTACAGGAATTTGATGCTTTAATTAGGTCAGAGATGAATGGTAAAAGCTGCATCAGGTGTACACAGATTGTGTGATACAGTGGAGAGAAGGTTTTTTCCTTCTCCGTTAGATGGAGGGGAGGTCTCCATGTCATCACGTGCGTTAGCAGTAATGACAGAAGTTTCTTTAACTCAAGTTTTAGGGCTTTTTTTCTCCTCCTCCTTCATATTAACAAGCATTGGAAGGTTTGACAGACTTTCCTCCAGAAATTTATTTCCGCTCTGGCTTTTTAATGCACAGGTGACTTTTATTACAAAGCTCCATGGAACAATCTGGCATCCTAAAGATTGCAGTTCAGGCTTAAACTTTTTCTAATGTTAAAGCAAGGGACGTGTCAATGTTGCAGGCTCACAAAGTGTAAAGCAGTTCTCCCTATAATCCAAATGATTTTTTTGTTGTTGTTTCAATTTGAGAGCTGTATTTATTCGTGCTGATGGAAGGCTTTATTCCAGTTTAGTGTTTACAAGAATGATGACATAATTTCAGACTCGTGAAGGTTTTTTCGCTTACAGAAAGTTATCTACAACTTTGGTAAATGCTGCTACATGAAAGGTGAAAATAACTAGTAATGTTCTTAGACGTTGTTTTGCCTTTGTGCTTTGCCATTTTTTTATTAATGACTTAGGGGTTAACAACTATGAAGGGAATACTTTTTAGTATTGGGTGATGCCTTTTACACTGATGCTGGTAGAATAGTCTTCCTTTGATGCCACTTTGAGGTAACTTTAGGTATCACTGCTAGCGGGGGAGCTGCTCTTCCTCTGCCCTAGCAGAATGCTGACATACCAATAGAAACTTCTTACAGGGCTCTAGTGCGTTTGTGCAGTGTCCATCATTGGGGATTTTGCTGACAGTTCTGCAGCTCATACAGACAAGCATGTGGTGAAATCCCCAGCATGGAAAAGGCTTGCAGGAAAAAATTACAACGCCCTGGTGGCACAGCTGTGCTGTAGTTTTCTCCATGAGGTGGGTGATGAGAAGGTGTATGACTTTGCTTCAACCTTTCATGTATGATGGAGCCAAATTAAGTTCTTTGTGTTGAGAAAAACAAGTTCAGCAGAATGACTTTTGAGGAGATATTGGACCATTAATCACCTCAGGTCTCAGTCTGACAACTTTGTTTTTGCTAAGAATAAATTGAGAAGCCCTAAAACAAGTTAGCATTCCAGTGTTGGGGGTTTCATTGCAAATGGTGCCTGGCTACCAGTGTGTCCAGGGGAAGCCTGGGTGCCTTTCTGTGCTTAGTGAGGGGTGATACTGTGGAGAAATTCAGGGAGCACAGAGTTAAGATGTTTGTAGAGAAGACTGGTAACACCTGGAAGCTCAACATCTCTTACCAAAATGCCTTTCCCTATAACTTCCTGGAAAAGTTAGCTCTATTCAGAAATCCAGTAGTCTGTGTCAGTGTGAAATGTGGTGACACAAACAAGATGATAATAGGACATACTATCAAAGACTTGATGTAGTGCTAAACTGTGGTTTGTGTAAACTAAGTACCCACTGGCAGGATGAGTCACTCAAGCCTTTGAAGGCAGGTTCTTGAATTATGAGGGCAATCCAGTACAGAGAAGTCATTATGAGAACTTACCTGCATTTCAGGGGACATAATATGCCATGTGCTAGAGAGCAGTGCTGCACTGAATGCTTTTGTACAGTAGCCAGCAGGTAAAGAAAAAAATGGATGGAAGTTTGTTGCAACACTTATGAATGGGAGGTGAACAAACTAATTACTCAAACATGAAGAGTTTACCAGTGATAAAGACAGGCTGAAGTAGAAACACTAATAAAAAAAAATGATGTTCACACATTTTATGTAGTTGAATCTACCAGTTAAACCTGCACATATTCCAGGAAACACTAATAGTTGAAAGTATATTTTTTTTAATACATTGTCTTCCCATTATTCTTTTTGTTTCACTTGAAGCATTAGGAGGGCTGAAAAGAGGGTGCCACCACCCAGTGCAACACAACAGACTTTCCAGGGAAGAATACAGCTCAAGAAACCCTGGAAGAGTTAAAAGACTCATTGAGAAATTTTACAAAGAACTAGGGAGTTTTGACCCATATGTGAGTTACTTAGATTACTGGGTCTTACAACTGTGGAACATTTTTGTTGCTTGCTTTTGTTGTGTGCTAGAAATAGATATACTGCACAGACTACAAAATAATAAACAGTGTAACTGTGCAGTATTTGCAATAAAAGCTTTCAAAGTGCCAGTTTAGCTTTCAGAGCAGCTCAGTGCTTTGGCAGCTATTTGCAGAGGCAACACAAATCTGTAATTTTGCTTAGCTGGGCAAAGAGCTTCTCCTGCCTCTAGGCTTTTAAAAAATTACATATGTAGATTTGGATTTCTGTTTTCCAGTGAGATGAGGGGCAAGCTGATTCTTGCAACTTCGTCCCAGGCTTTAAGGATGCAGCAAGCTAATGTTTGCCAGAATATTATTGAAAATAGACACCTGCATATGTTCAGTCTCACATTGTGTTTACTCTTTTTTAGGCAGAATTGTTGGAACATGTCTGAGACCAGTGGCCTTCTACATAGAATAAGACTTCTCCCTAACAGATAGAAACCCATAAAAAATATGGAATGTTAAATCTGAAAATTTTGGTGACACTCAGAAGCTTTTAACTGTATTGGGGTAGTGTCTGGCAATGTTCATGTAGGCAAAAAAAGAATAAAGGTTTATTTTTTTTTAAGTCTTAGAACTCTTTTTTCTTTTTCCCCCAAGATTAAAGAAGCCAGTAAATGGAATGGAAACCATGGTCTTGTGCAGCATCCCAAGAGATTGTTTTAGCTGGGATTTGTATTCTGGTTAGGAAAAGTACAAATCTAATACTGAGCAAACTTGGATTTAAAAATAGAGACATGAAGAATTGCAAGCTTCCTTTAGACCCCAGACACTGCATATTAGGACACCATTATGCCCTGTCAACTGAACTTGAAGTAGACTGAAACACACAGCCGGACTAATGATAGGATTTCATACCTCTGTTACTCATATATGAATTTTACCAGCCAGAGTGCATGCTGAAATTCTAAATCTTGCAATGCCAGATATCTCAATACTGAATATAGGCAAATTACTAAGCATGAGTTCCTCTCTGCTTTGTCAAGAAGAAAAAGGCTTAGAAAAGAATGAGTCACTTTTAGTGAATCAAGATGTAATAACTGAATAGGATAGAAAGCTTAGGGATTGTATTTGGGCTTATATTCCCTGAAGATACCATCTGTTCAGGAGTTTTGCTCCTGCATCTCTGCTCAGAAGTGCAAGATTAGCAGAAGTAGCTTTTAAGACCAAAAAATAAAAATTCAAACAAACAAAAAGACCCCTTGAGAATAACAGCTAATGCCAAATTTAAATGATGGTGTCTGAGATGTTAATATCATACCAACAGGGAAAACATGGAGAATCTAAATTTTGATATATATTGAATATGGAACAAATAAAAAGTGATGTAGAGGGAGGGATAAATGGGATAATGAAGATAGCTGGCAGCAGTACTGTGAGACTCTGTAAGAGTTAGGACTTGGCTGTCCTAGTTTTTATGAGCAGCTAACTGGACTGAACCCTGTGAAGCAGTTTTTCTTTTTTCTTTCCTTACTTTGCTTTTTCAAGTGGTAGTACAGAATCTGGCAGACTCAAGATTGATAATATCAAGCAAAAAGGAGGAAGGTTCCTGTGTGCTCAGAGAAAGCCTAAAAACAAAGGTTTTTACATTAAGTTGCTGTTCTGTTACCTCCCTTCTGTTAACCTTCAAGTAAGGGTCCTGGATATAAATTATTTACTATTTCTTTATAAGGGGGCTTGTTGAAAGTAGCAGTAGTAGTTTATGAAGAGTGTCAAGTACTTTCTTAGGCCCTTAGTGCTAGCTCGTGCTAGTTACTAGCACTTACATATTTCTAATAATTACTATTAGAATATTAATATATATCATTATTGTTTCTAATAAACAAGTGCTAGTAGCTTCAAGATGTTATTACAGCAGGTGTATGTCATGCCAGCTGATCAACTGGGAGGGCAGTGGAGAGAAACACAGGGCAGAAATTAAAACTGGGTAAAACAGGAAAAAAAAAAAAAGGGTAAAACAGGAAGGAGAGAGCCCACAACTGCCACACTAGCCCAGTATGTTTGGTTTCAAGCTCATGTCGCCTGGTAATTTTTAAATAATGAAGCTGTGGTATGTAATGGAAGTATAAAAAGAAATTACACTGACACTTAAAAATACTTAATCTAGAGAAGCTGCATCCTCAAGGGGGTTTCAAGTGGACTACACCTGTTTCTACCAGATGGTACTGTCACATGGATGTGTGTTTCTGAAGCTGTTCTCCTTGGTGTAATGTAAATAAGACGCAGAGGCAACCACAGAATGCCCTAAAAATTCAAGTTTTACTTGACTTTTAAATAACCTGGACACAAGTTTTGACAGCCATCTATTAAACTCATTTTAAAACAAAGCACACAGTTGCTTCATGAATATTTAACTTAACGCACACAGAGTATACACATCACATTGATATGTTTATTTATGCTGTTTTAAAACAACATTCTAGAGACCTTTGAATCAAACAGACTTTTCTAAAACAAAATATGCTATGCAGTTCAGCATTCAACTTATAAAGATGATTTGGCAACTTAAGTGTGGTTTAGAGTATGAGTTGCAGGTAAGCAGTACTGACAAAGCATTGTAGAAAAGGACAGCTGAAGAAAACAGTTAACAAGCAAGGATATCAATCGGGATATAGAAAAATGCTTTTGTGGTGCAGGTGGCTAGCCCTCTTTATTGTATTAAATGCTTCTTTTGCTAGGAGGTTCATCCATATAGTTGGATGTTGCTAACTAACAAGTAGGATGCGTAACTTACCAATTCATAGCACTTACAGAAGCCTCGGGAGAGGTAGAAGCTGAGGCACAAAGCTAAGTTGCTGGCCTGAGGCTGCCTCTGCAATGCAGAAGCAGAGCTGTGAAGAGACCGTCCTGTTCTGTTCCTCTGCCCTTTGGGACAAGGCTGTGTAAGAGCCAGCCCGAGGGCGAAGGCTGCCGACCTGGGTACGTGTTTCCCGTGTTTCCCATCGCTGCAGGAGGCGGGAGCGGGTGCACAGTGAGCCTTGCGCCCGCTTGGAGCGGGCAGCGCTGCAGCCACCGTGTGCGCTCCCAGCGACGCGTTTCTTGAGATCTCATACACAAAACTGAAGGAATCACAAGAGGATGTGCTTTGCCTTTCCTCAAAGGACCCAGGAAGACACGCTCGGAGGCAAAGGAGCTGCGTGTATACAGAGCAACTTCCCTTTCTGCTGTACTAGCTGACAGTTACATCCTGGCCTGAATCTTCCCTTGTTCTCATGTGAGCACGCAAAGCACACATTAAGCTTGGTCTTTCTTGTACCAGGACAAAATTGTATTGATCCAGGCTGATGACTAGGCTTGTTAAAAACCTCACACAGTCTCACAGGGAGTAAAATTACTAATTCAAATCCAGGACTCTCTGCAAGTTCCTCTTAAAACAAAAAGCATGAACAAAACAAAAAACACTCAAAAAGGTTAGCTTGACTAGGAAAATTCCACTTTGCTACCAATTTAGAACTGGAAATATGAATACTAGTCCAGACATGAAAGTCTGTTTTCTGATAGAGTAAAACACCACACATCTTATTGATGGTATCCACTGAAAATATTCAGAAGCCCACAGGCAGGTGACAGCATACAGGGTGATGTTATCTTACAGGTAACTTACTCTCTGATCAATAATATTTGGGGATTGATAAGATATGGACAGCATGTATAGATATCAAATCACAAGAATGCAAGTAATCCTGAAGCAACAGATGTGCTCTACTTGCCTGTGTCTGAGTAAGGAGACCAGAGAAGTGGCACTAATTTAGAAAGCAGCAAACTACAGGCAAATTTATAAAGCTCCAAAGCTTGGGACAACTTCCTGAACAAATAAGGTATGGCTTTGATTTAGGATATCTTTATCACTTTTTGTGTGGTCAGTCATAATTTTAGAATTCTTGGAACTATTCCAAGGAATTGTGGGGATAATAATTAAGACCAGAATTTTAACCACAGGGGATCGTGAATTTTTTTTTTTTTTTTTTTTTTTTTAAGACAGTACATGTGAGAATAATGTTCTAGGTCATATCACTGTAACCTGGAACAGTAACAATAACACCATTCAATTTAAACTCTGGGGTACTATTTAAAAGACTCTTTAAAATAGTTGGAGCAAACACTTAAGTCAAGCCTAACAATGTCTTAAGGTGGTTTCTGCAGTTCACTGAGAAAGTGGTGAAAAACATCAGCTGCATTTGTAGCGCACACTAGTTCAAAGTCCTTCTTTACCGTAGAATTTTTTTGCTGAGACCAAAGGAGAAGCAGTACCTGACATATATGCCCAAAGAAAAATATCTGTCAGGTGAATCTGCCTTCCTTGGAAGGCTGGAGCATCTCTCTATCTGCAGATGAGCCTATATTGTCACAGGAACATACAAAAGATACCATTACTACCCTGGCTAATGGCAACCATCTTAACCACTTCAGATCTTCACAGACATTGAAGACTCTAAAAGATGAAGTGGAAAATAACTGTCATTATACCCTGGGCACATGAAATATAACAGCAGTTTCGGTTTCTATTTCAGTTCCAAACATTCCCTACTTAGTTTTGGGATTACACCCAGCAAAGTTACCTTCGTAAGGAAAAGGTTTTGCTAAACTCCTTAGGAAGCTGTCAAAGCCAGGAGGGTGGGCTCATCAATACTCACCGAGGACAAATGGGAGTGACTTCACAGGAGTGACTTCAGCTATTTATACAAAGACATAGGACAGGAGGAGATCTAAGCATCACGTCAGACACACACTGGAAGATAACCTGCTCAATACGGAGCATCATTAAGATTAACTACTCCTACCTTAACAAAAGAAAAAATGCAGTTATCACATCTGGAGTACAGCCTTGGTCATTTCATCACAGAAGTGGCTCAGAGAGGAGGAATAGAAGTTATTAGTACTGAATATTTAATACGAAAAGAGATTAAGGCAGGCTTCACTTATCTAGTTTAGAAAAAGGTTATTTGCCAGCTCTTTTTAAATCTTAAGCTAAAAGTTTTGTTTAACAGCTATTTAAGTGTTCTGCTAAGTAGTATTAATACAGTACATAAGATCAGTAAGAAGATCAAGAAGATATGTACTAGAAGTACATATTCATCAGATATTTCCAGTGTGGTTTACCATAGAGATGATCTATCTGTTCTTACAGTAGGCAATGTTCAATTAAATAGTCCCTGCACACAAAAGGGCATTCAAAATTGAGAACACTTAGAACTGTTAAGTGAAAGTAAGTCCATGTAATCCCTGCAACTCTCTGTCACAGGGAGTTATGGAATCTATTACTTCTGAGCTAACAAGGGATTGAGACAACATTTGTATTAACAACACCAGCATGTGTTGTTTAAGAGCTAGAAGTCCTTATGTTTCAGGGTGTAAGCTGATCCCCATTGAAGTTGAGAAGATGTTTCTTCCCAAGTCATACTATATTGCACAATTGGCCAAAAAACCAATTATTTTGCTTCCCCTGAAACATCTGGTCCTGATCACATTAGTTAACAGTCATTTTTGGAAAAAGGCAATTCAGTTACACAGCAGACCATAAAGTCTGTTTTGTTGCAGCAATTTTTTGTTTCTTTTTTGGAAATGTAACTGCTGATGATTCAGTTTTACCAAGACTTTGCTTTTTGGTTGTCTCATCAGGCAGCTTCTCCTCAGTCAGTCACACTATTAGAGCAGTCCAAATCCAAGCAGAAAATGCATTGCTTGGCTTCCCAGCAAGCAGGCTGCATTTCTGAAAGTTCTGAGGGAACTGCTATCACTCCAACTTCACATCTTTTACTTGCACAAAAACCCTTGTTTCCAAAGAATAAAATCCATTCATCATCTTCAGCTGCCACAGTCAAGTCTCCACCTTGAAGCGTGACACCTGTACAGTTTTTATTGTTTTAATGGTGGGCTTTCCATCGAGGTTGTTAGTAGAGAGCTGAGATTTCTCTTCCATTAGGCTCTCTTTAGATCCATTTCGCCTCTAAAGAAAACAAATGAAAATATGTTGCTGAAAATGTACAGTAGAATATATCCTGTATTTTGACAACTGCTATTATGACATCTTTAGACCAAGTACAGGACAATTTACTGATACTAGGAATATGAAAGTCTGTACATTTGATCAAGCAGAACAACTACTCTTGCTTTCTGCTACTCTCCCAGCTGCTGCTCCTCTGTGCTATCTGGATTCATATTCCTTATTCAGGAAATAGCAGAACTAATTATTTGGTATTTGGCCAAATACTGCAAACAAGTGTTCATTAGTAACTAATGGCCACTGTTGCGAAGCATTCCAGGGGAAAGGGAGGTGTTTGTAGACACTGAACATCGTAGCACTCATTTATTCCAGGGCTATGAATTAATGCCAAGTAGAATAAGAGGGTAATGAAAATAAGATTATGTGGTAAATTTTAAACAGGATTTAATACTGTAAGTTATTTATTTCTATAAAGCACATAAATGTGCTTAGTTTTAAGTTTAAGTTTCCACACTGCACTTATCAGCATGTGGTTGTCATATACTCACTTGCCAGACTAGCGGACATGATGGGTAGGAAGAAATTGCGTATTGGTTTTCATATTTTGATTTTAATTTTGAAACTACAACACTCATTTCTTAATGACAATTAAGTTGTATTGGCAAAGACTCCTCTGTCTTGCTGAAAACCTATACACACACTGCCTTAAGAGGACAATGAAGAATCCTATCTGTTTTTATTGAATGTCTTACTGCACAGATATGCCCTCCCATTGCCAAAAGCGATGATAAAAAATAAATAAAAAGGTTCTAGAAAGAAGCAAGATTTAAGATTCTAGTTGTATGAGTTTACCTGAATTTCTAATAAATATTGTTAAAACCTTTAATAATCTGAGAACCCCATAGCATTGCTGGAAAAAAATACAGGTAAAACAGCAATTCTCAGAAAAGCAGCAATTTGTGCCCTTCTAAGGATTTGGAAGCTAGACAGAAATCTGTCTGGAATCTTCCCTTGCATTCATTGGTTTTCCTTTAGTGCACTCATGTAACATAAGTACAGGTGCTTGCTTTTTGAATATCATTTCCTCCAGCCTGAGAGTGTATAAAGACTTCCTATCAAAGCTATGTTACCATAATATAAAAAAAAAGCCAGCAATAAAGACAAGATCTGACCACTTTATTTCAAAAAGCTGAAAAGAATAACCATTTAGCATTTGAGAAAAAGAGTAGTGTTTCAAGCCTGAACAATCAAGCCCTAAGAAGTGGAGGGAAAATGATAATGGACTATAATTAGAACTACATCCTAAGTTTACATGCATATTTTAAGTAACTGTGACAGTAATTCTCCTCTTGTGGAAAGAGGATAGCACGTTAACAAAGCAACCAACTTAGAACTAAGGAATTGTCCCTCAGGAGCAGAAGCATGTATTCATGGGAGTACATGCTCCAGAATTCAATATATTTTAAAATGTAAACTAAGTAGTCAAACCAAAGTAAGTTAAATGTAAAGTCACATGGCTTTTCTACTCACCAAAAGACCAAGTCATAATCTGAATACAGTGCTTGAGCCTTTCTCCTTCCAAAAATGGAATACTTTCAAGGGTGCACACTTACTAACCTGCTGAGTCAGTTGGATGATCGGACCTTTAGCATCTGAGGAACGTGTCACAGGCAGTGGAGGCACCAGGTCATTTTTCGCACTGGAATTACAAAATGTTACTACAAATTGGGCATCTCTTGGGTAATAAAGTTTACTGCAACAATACACACAAGCATAAGAAACTGCCCAAGTCAGTTACATAAAGACACTTCAAGTAGTAACAGATCTCAAAGGCAGCTGATTACCTAACCCATAACTTCAGACATCTAAAAGCCATTGAGACCACTCTCAATATTCGCTGGTGAGAGCACCCTCAGGGCAATGCTCATTCATTCCCTTCTCACAAGGCCTCTCTCCCCAGGCTAGAGAGGGGGGCCATGTTTAGGTGAGGCCTCATGCTAAACCACAGGAGAAGGATGTTCCTTCTCCTGCAGAGTGCCAGCAGCTCACCTCAGCACAGATGAAGGAGGACAGGAGATGCCCAGCAAGTCCAGAGCATCTTCTCCCAAGGAAGAGGAGCGCCTCCATGCAAAGCCTTAACTTACTGCCCTGAGCTTTGTGATGCTGCTGCGGGCATCACTTAGCTGGATGGGGCCAGCTTTCTCAGGCCTCAAAATAAGTGATCATTGGGCTTGTTCTTCTCCATTCACAGATCACTTATATTTCCTCTACTAACTGGTTTTCTTAGGAAAGACTAAGCCACCCACTGCTGAAGAGGCTTATTGGAGTTCTCTTGGAACACACTGCTGCAGATTTACAGTTTGACTCTATGAGGCTACAGGTATTTGGAGAATGACTCACAGACCTTCCTACCCCTAAGCAACATCAGGACCTATCTCTCATGAGCACGGTAGGTTTAGTTGGGCTCTTCTGTTTCCTCACCCTTTCTACAGACTAGGTCAAGCAAGTCTCCATGGCTCAAGACATACTACAAATGGTTTTGCACTTATTTACCTCTGAAGACTTACTGCTTACAGGATTGCCTGAATGCTAAGTCAGAAACAATCACATATACGTCACTTGTAATGTAAGCATGATTTCTGAAGAACGCCTGTGACCCATTAAAACAATCTATTGCTAGCAATCACTTTCACATACTTCACTTCTGACAGAACAGATCTTTCACCATCAGAGCACTGCGAGCGCCGATACTGACGGTAGCTTCGAGGGGAATGTGAATGTCTGATGCGAATTGGGTCACCTTGAGTCCTAAGTGAGAAATAAAATTCACAAGAGAAGATTAATAAATCAGACCTTTGGCACAAAAAAAAGGAAAAAAAACGCAATTTCAGAGCCACTCTCCCATTTCTTATTAAAATAGAACAGATGGCTTCTCGCACTGTCTCAATTTAAAAGGCTGATGATTTTCTTATGAGTCTGTATTTACAAGTTAATACTTTTAACAGTGCAGAAGTCATCAAAATGAGCATATCTGTACCTGAGAATTAAACTGTTTATTAAGGAAACTATTAAAATATACAGCTTTAACATCAGCCTTTTTTTGTTGTTAATGTTCTTGTGGAAGCACACTGTAATATAGACAGATTCCATCTCTCTCACAGCTGCCTGCACTAACACATGGTATCCCCAATGGGCAATTATCATGATAAAATAGATGTCCGCTCTGAAGCAAATAGCTATGTCCTGGCAGCTGCCCATGATAAACCACGGAAAAGTGGTTCAGCATGTGAAAAAAAAAGTCCTTTGGATGACCAGAATTAAAAAACAAAAAATAAAGGAAGTAGTAGTTTAGGAAAGGAATAGGCTTGTTTGCTTGTATTCAGTTCTCCCTGGTTGTGTACCGCATATCACATAGAATATACTGATGGGTGGGTATAGTGGGACAAACAGACATATAGCAGGCTGGTGAGTGAGTGGCACAAGGAGAGATGAAGGTGATGCTTTTTGTATTTGGGAAGGGAAAAACATTAGGTTTAGCAGCTACCTAAGTATCCTCACCCAGGTGATCTTTGATAAGCATCTTGAGAGGATTAAATCTTATGGATTATGTATAGCCCCCTCCTATTTCAGTATGACAAAGTTCACAGTAAATAGAAGAAAAGTAAGCTTTTATACTCATGAAGAAAAATCCTGACAAACGTACTCTACTTTCGTGTACGGAATTTCTTTCAGTTGCTCCTCAGACAGGCCAGATGGATCCACAAGTTCCTTCCTGGAAAGAATTAGGCAAAGTAAATAACAATACTGTAACTACCAACTGCACACCATTCTTTTTTTCTTTTTTTTTTTTTCATGTTAGGTTGGAAAAAATCTACTTAAACAAGTTGTTTTCAGCCTTGAAGCTATCTTGACATCAAAACAGAAAACCTATTAAGAAATATGTCTAAGATTGCTTTCAACTGCATGCCACATCCAGTTCTATCTTCTTCTCATTCTCTGCAACCTGATCTTGTTGCTTCACATGAGATATTGATATTTACATGAATATTGTGAATACTGAACATTGACTATTTCTTGGAATAGCTTACATCTCCCTATGCAGTACGCATGGCGGAATATGGCACTTCCTCATAAAACAAGAAAGAGTATCAAACTCAGGACATTTTGGAAGCCCCATGGGAATACATCTTTAAAACATTCTATTTTTTTTCTCTAACTCAGCTAACATATGATGGGCTCCTGTATTCAGTGATCTGAAGCATTTTTTACACATAGCCAAGTAAATTAATTTACACCTCTAAAATTAATGTACTGTGACACATAAACAAATCAGAACATTATGTGTTACAGCCACAGTGCATGGCGTGTGAATAGCAGGGCAATGCAGCAGTCAGTCAGACCCTATGAGGACAGTACTTACTGGATATGTTTCCACAGTTGCTCTTTAGCTTGTACATCTGGACTTCTCCTAAACAACCAAGGAAAACAACAAATGCAAAACTGTGAAGACAGTTATCAGAGATATACTGCTGTTCGATAACTTCTCAGGGCACACACTGAGCTAAGAAATTATGGCAAGTATAATCCACTAGTGACTTCAATTTAAAAGTTTACTATATTGGTAAACACATTAAAATGCATTGCTTTATTGAAACCACAAAGCCCTTTCCTGAACCAGAGCTTCTAAGGGACATCACCATTTCTGTTCCATTGCCCTTCAGCAAAAGCATCAGCAAAACACTAAGGACAGAACAAGTTCTCACTGCAAGCCAAGCCTGGGTCCCGCTACTGCTGTTCCCTCAGCCCCAGCTGCTGGCCCAGCTGAGGACAACCTGCTTGGGAATTACACCTTGTGGTCCCTGAGAAACCTCGGGAATTACACCTTGTAGTCCCTGAGAAACCTTGGATGGGACCACATCCATGGGCAGGAAGTGGGCGGCTGATCCAGTCATGCCGGGCCAACAGATCAGGAATCGCTGCTCATTCCAACCAGAATGGAGAAGCTCCTGTTAGGCTCTCATCAGTCCAGCCTCAGACTTTCTGGTGGTTTGCAAGTAAGGTACCTGCTCAGCTCGTTTATACCTTAGCTTTGACATACCTAGGACAAACAACAACTGCACATGCACACAAACACACAAAATATTTCAGCAAGTACTTCATTTAAGGATAAATTGCTTAGAGAAAGTTGTAATTATTTGGTTGCAGACAAGGAGACTCAGTAAAGAAATTCTGATTACATGTCTCTCATTTCCAGGAAATTACAGAAAATACTGTATCCTAACTGGATTGTCCTTTCTTTTCCTTTTTTTTTCTTTTTATTTCTATTTCTCTTTTTCTTCTCACATGAGCATGAAACCACTACTGTTGCTGAAGTTGCAACTAGAAATCACCAAAAGCTATGCAATTTAACAGATTAAATATATGCTTTACATAGTGGCAGGGACTAAACTGTATTAAGAGATCAGAACGCTCTTATTGTTGGTATTATATAAATTCAGAATAGGCAGTTAGCCTGTGCCACAAGGATGGGTCAAAAGGATCAGCATGCCTAAATGCTCTCCCAGAAATCATAGCTTCATCAGATCACAGCCTTTTCTTAAAAAAAAAAAAATTAAAACCAACGAAAATATACAAAAAACCCCAAAAGATCTACCAAAATCAAAGACACTTTTGGAATTATGCAATCCACAGATTTAAAAGAAGATCAAGGAAGAGGGCAGAATTTTGTCTGTTAGCTGCAACGCATCTTTTTAATTGACTCTGTTGCCCAGTGACAGAGCTGTATCGGAAATAACCCCAAACTATTCTCCATCACTAATCACTTTAGTATGTTTTTGTTTTGCTATTATGTGTTTGGCTTACTTCCAAGCTTTAGTCTGAGAATAATGTTCAGAGACATCTGCATTTCAGTAAATGGTTTACTGAGGGCACAGAAGCACATTATTTAGAGAGTATTGTTGTTACTTTTTTTTTTTGTTTTACATTTCACCATTGCAGAAGTACTCGAAGACTTAGTTTGATGATGCAAAAATAACAGAGAAAAGACAAGAAAGGCAAGGAACATCTTTACATTTGTAATT
The DNA here is from genome assembly GCF_003342845.1 of Nothoprocta perdicaria. Classification (NCBI taxonomy): domain Eukaryota; kingdom Metazoa; phylum Chordata; class Aves; order Tinamiformes; family Tinamidae; genus Nothoprocta; species Nothoprocta perdicaria. Next base: position 2,704,206 of record NW_020456221.1, on the reverse strand, counting down.
CCCTAGTGGGACTAACACGAACGTTACTAACACGTAACGTCCTCGAGTTGGTGCAGGCAGCACCGAGCAGCCACGTCCCAGGGAGCCCCGTCCTCTGCGAGGCCACTCAACGGGCCAGGTCCCCACAGGGGCATCCACAGACATCAGGTGCATCAGCTGCAGCTGCAAGGAGCTTGCAAGGAGCTTGCAAGCTGGCCTTTCACAGTGAAGAGGTTGTGCAGGTTTATTTTAATGTATTTCACTTTCTCTGATTCTCACTTCGCCTCTTTCCTTCTCTCTTCTTGCATTTACTTCTCTTTACTCTCTTCCATACATCAGTTCATATTATTCTTCACTGCCCAAGGCAGTAGCTTGGAATGCAGTGGTTTCTAACAGCCTTTTGCCCCTCAATTTGAATTGATTTCTGCTTCTGTGCATCTCCTGCTCACAAAACAGCAGCTGCAAACTCCACATTCACCCTGGGGCTGGGAAGTTAGGCATCCTCTTCTGAGAAGGAATAATCAGGCAGTGGGGAATGCAAAACCCAGTGAAAACCCAGCTTCTCCAGGGAGGCTTTGTAATGCTTACAAGCCCTAGTTTGCCTGAGGAAGGGGAGCCCGAAGGTCACTCCCTCGCCCAGGGCTCCCACAAAGCAGGGTATTGTGCACATCAATAACCCATCTGATTTGTGCACTGCTTTTACTTATTCATTGAAACCCACCAGCTGGGGATGTGGTCCCAGGTGTCCCAGTGCCACCGAACATGGGGCACAGCCTCACCTGCAGCAAGGAAACACTAACTTACAGAGCAGTGTGGGAACACAGCAGCTGAGCAAGGCGCTTAGCACTCCTTCATCTCACCACTCGCTAGGAACTGGGACTCCTGCTTCCTATGGCCACCTCTGGGCCAACTCTCCCACCTCCTCTTCCTTGCCGTTCCTCTGCAACTACATTAATAAGCGAATAATCGCTGTAAAATGCCAGTAAAACCACATACTGCATGTTATGGGAAGAAAAAGCATGAAGGAAAGGAGCTATACACAATCCTTGCTCAGAGTAAACCAGTTTTAGGAATTTGTGTCTTGACATTCTCTATCTTCCAGGAGTTGAAGAAGTGCTATGATACTGGGATAATGTCACAGCATTTATTCAAATGAATATCCAGAAATAGAGCTAGTGTATCCCAATAAAAGCATTTTTACACCATAGGCCTGACTGTGCACCCTCGAAGGACAGCAGAAATACTATCACTCTAAGATGAAAAAAAGCTTATAGAAAGACAGACTTGCCAGGGGGAAGTGTAGCTAATGTAAATATATAGTATGAAATGCACGTGTAGTTCTCAACAACACATAACCAGGAGATCCTTCTATTAGATCTTTAATGCCAGATCACAATCCCTCTTTCACACCCTCTCTCATTTGAATTGTATCTGCATTCACAGTTTGGACACATAAGATATATTCAGACCGTCCTACTGCAGTACCTGAATCAAATTTTGCACAGATAATAGCTTCTGGACAATTTGCAAGCTAATCGGATTCTCTAATGAGCACAAAGCCAAATGGGAATTCACAGTAAGTGGTGAGCCTCCAGGGTTACTTTTTGTTGTTATTTGCTTTTTACAAGCTCAAACAACCCCAGACGTTAATAAGGTCTACATTATTTTTTATGTCTGCATCTGCACCCTTATTAATAATTCAATTTGATTTCATGATTCACAAATGGTAAATTTAAATAGCCATGGAATTTTAACAGACATTCTTCTTAATTAAAAAAGCCCTTTGGCTATGCAGATGTTTTACTCGAGCTCTTGAAAATAAAACCCCTAGAACTAGAATGGGGAGCTTTCTGTTTCTTTTAGAAAAAAGAAAGGTCAATTTCTTGTCAAATATTTTTATTCCTGAGACCATGGGGAATCCCCCCCACGCTTGGCCTTACACACAGACTCACAGCAGTGATTGATACTACACTCATTATCAAACAAATTAAATGCACTTTGTCAGATGTGGTAACAAATATTTCAATCTTTACGTGAGATTTCCAAAGAGAACCTCTAGGTAAGCTGACAGCAATAAGTAACTTAATGGGAAAGATTTATTTGTATTATTAAAACAAAGGTTTTGTGTCAGTTATTAAATGTGCATGCTGAAGTGACCATATACCCATATTTAAAAGTAAATGCAACAATGCCTACATCCTAGAGATTCACCTGTTTCCCTTCTCTCCAGCTTGCATACAATCATGCAAGCAACCGAGCTGAACTAAATTAAACTTATAGCCTACTGCAACTAGGGTTTATCCATCATGTTTGATTTGACTCTCAGTTAAAAGCCTTTTACCAGATATTTTCTTTTTTAAAAGCACCTTTAAAGGAATTCACATTATCCTTTCCTAGCTCACATGTGCGTACATTGAGGTGCATGATAGTGAAACTTATATTCATTGCTATCACAATATGGCAGAGAAATGAGGACTTACCCAAATATTCAGAGTTTTCCTCCGTTCTTTGCTTTTTCTAGAATCCTGCCTTGTTACAAATGATACTACACCCTTATGCTTTTTTGCTATCAGTACTTTCAGAAAAATATAGACAGAATATCACTGCATTGGCTAATATTTTCTGGAGGGCAGATAAAATGTGTTTTGCAAGTTGTCAGCCACAAGAGGGAGTCTGTGCTGCCCAAGCACGAACTTATTTGGCACATGGAAGGAGGAAAAAAAAGGCTATAAATTTCATCTAGCCATGCACCCATAAACTGAATGCATTTCCTAGTTTATAGCACTTTCTGTATACATTGCAAAACTGTAAATCAATCAGTCTGTATAACTGTGCCTTCAATGCAAGTGAGTTTCAATACTCCTGATTTTTAGTACTCTATCATTCTACAATTACACCTAATAATACTTGACTTCTGTGCAGTTGAGAGCAAACAGGTTTGTCCAAAGCTAGTAAAAATAGAAATTCCAACATTTGGAATTTTAACAATAAATACTATTTCTCATAAAGGAAGCTATGGAAAGGTACTGGGTAGCTATGAGAACAGAACTACAGCAGATTTTAATACTGGAAATATCAATGCAGATTGCAGTTCCAATAGGTTAGAATAAAATAGTTATACACTTCATATGCTGCACATTCTTTGCATGCTTGCATATGATTTTCTTAGAAATGGGATGAATAAATCCTCCCAATCAAGAACAAAGTGTTTTCTTTAAAAAAATAATTAACTATACCTACACAGTCTTCTATGAGACCAAACCTCCTTCCTTCCTCCCCTCATGCTTCATTTAGAGGCTTATTGGGGTAGGGCAGTAAAAATTAGTATTCCGACTTAGCTACAATAACATTTCACTGATTAAATCAGGTAGAATTATCCTTCCCTTCATGAGGCTAAGCCTAGTCTTTGTACGAAGAACTAAAAAGGGACAAGAAGCATTCACCACATTTTGCTCAAGGCAGAGATTTCTGTGCCATGGGCTGATAAAAGTCAGCACTGTTGTTCTTTCCTAACACCCTGCATGCACATGAACATCAGGAAACCCAGGACACTTCCTGCTTGGGAAATGCTGCAAAGCCAAAGTCTTTAAGGTGACTCAACATTGAATCCTAGTATCTTGTAACAAATACTTATTATTCCTTAAACTACACTAAAATGTTTACTCAGAGAAATAAAATTAGCAGTTCAAGGCAATACATTTTGTTTAAGTCAGTCAGGAAGATAAAATAATTTAGAATAAAAGCAATCACGTTAAGTAATTACACTGACTTACAGTGGTCATACATAGGCTTCACAGCGGGACAACTGTCCATTTTAGCAAGGCAATGTGGGGATGTAGTTTCCAAGACTGCACTCAGAAGAGCCTCACAGACTTTGCCTGCCTTTACGGCGGCTCTCCTGGCCTTGCCCAGCACCCAACCTGGCCCTGTGGGCCTCGGGGCTCCCCGACACCAACACTGCGCTGGGCACTTCCTTGGGACGCACACGAGCCTTCGAACAAGCACAGTCCAAACCCACGCGTCTAACGGCCCCAGATGAACCAGATAAAAGCAATACAGCCATAATAAAAGCAGTATTTCCATTTGTCTGAGAGAATTCATTTTAGAAACTGACAATGGCTACCAGTAGGAATAGCACTGCCTAGCAACACGGCCCTGCCACGGAAATCCTGGCATCAGGACATAATAAAACACTCACTGCTGCTTACAAATGGTAATTTGACATGGAGACTACACTAGCCGGAACAACGCTGCACAGATTATGCTAAAGAAATGCATGCACACTTGCAAAAATACCTGCACCTCTCACTGAATACCAGGACAGGCTGCACAGAGTGGGGCACCACTGTCCTCTTTACAAAACTAAGGTTCAGTGAGCCACAAAACATCCCAATACCTCGTTCAAGGTAATAGGAGGGCATTACTGTTCAAATCTGTCACAGAGCCTATGCCACATTACTCTTACCCTCAAATTCAAACCACTATAGAAAAGGAGTCAGGACATAAGGAGATGAACTGTGGACCAACATGAGAATGTGCCCAGTGAAAGCCCCTGTTCCTCAACAGCTCAGGGGAGTATCTACACTGCAGACAGCAGAGAGTCCTCCTGTTTTTTAACGTACCACAGCAGCCTTGATTTTCAAATTAAGGTGGAATAACTGTACATACGATCGAGATCTGTGCCGGGATCGCCGGTAGTTGGGATCTGCTTGGTTCTTCTCCTTCTGTCGCCGCAGCACAGCTTCCCACTGAGGAGCCGAGTCCACCATGTCATTCTCCTGCCGTAACCTGCAAAACAAGTAGCAGGACTTCAGTAATTCAAGAGCTCTGTCCCCAGATGTTTTGAGGAAGGGATCGGTATTTTTTCCCTCGCCGAATTCCTGATGCTATTACGCAGTATTTTAGCTTTTCATCTTGCTATATTTACAATGTCCATTAATGTTCCCAAAATATATTAATGTATAAGAAACTGTACTGAAGGTACTTCATGGATTTGTTATTTAGCAACATAGCTTAGGACAAAAATGAATCACTCTAAGCCAGTAAAAACAGGCCTGCATTTGAATTCAATTTGTTTTCTTGGCCCAAGCCAAATGTATGGAATTTCTTCCTTACTGTATTTAGCTTTTTAAGTTAACCTCACCTCAGGCAAACAGAAGTCCATTACAGTGATGCAAGGCTGCAACTATTTCCAAACTTGTTGCTGCAGCACAGCCACTGTGGGACACTGGGAAACTCCCCCAGGGATGTCCCGTCCAAGTTCCTGCTCCTGTTGCCCTGGCCTGCAAAGCAGCCCGTGAGGGCTGCAAGGGCATCATGTAAACCTGTCATGTTCCTTTAGCTTAACAGCCTGAGCTCATTCTGCAACGACACAACTAGCCACAACAAGCAGCGTGCAGCTCTGCGGCCCTTCGAGACCCAACAGGAGCCTCTCAGCTGTGGCTGCTGTGATGAGTTGTCTGCTGTGACAGCGTGACTGGCATGTTGAAGAAACCAGGGAAGTGTAACAAGAAGGGGAAGACTGACAGGTAAAACAAACAAACCAACAGAGATAACCGCATTACAGTGGAGACCTTATTCCCCAGCAAATGCAAAGCATGTTAATGTCATTTCTCCTCTCTAATTCCATGCCTTTCTAGTTGAGTTTTGAATTGTGTCAAGCTAAACTGGCTAAGCAGGCTGCTGCTTCTCTTTTGATCAGATCTTCTCTCACATGTGTAATGAATTTTGAGTAGGATCCTCAGCTGCTGTAAACCCTGCCAACTCTACCAAATAGCACCAAGCATCTGGAGTAGACCACGACATGACATCAGGTTTGGATTTGTAAGCATGCCTTTTTCGATCTGTAATCTGCTGGCGACAGGGATTAGTACAAACTACAGATTTAACACAAGAACTCACACAGCAACAAGTAATGGACTGTGATTTTCATCCTGGATAATCCAATTTGTGGGGACAAGCAACCATCCCCCTCATGGTATGAGCAGCATCTGCTGCTCTGCACATGCTGCTCTGGATGCTGCAGCTGCCAATTTCCCAGTTGTCCCCAGGGAAAAGCACCTAACATGTCAAGCAGACAGCTGGGCTCCAAGGCAGACACTGGGATGCTGGCTGCAAAACTACTGGGAATTACCCAGTCTGAACAAAGGAGCTGCCCAGAAAAGCAGAGCACAATGTCCATGCGCTGAGTGCACGGGATTCTGCCTCTCCCAGGGAAGCACTGGGAATTACCCCCCTCTGCCGGCCACATGCTCTGCTAACCTGCCTTTGATGAATGACCTCTCATTAAAGCAGCAAACGCATCACTTTTCTGGGACATTTTACTAATGGAATCCTTGGGGGATGCAAGGGAGCCAAATTGCAGTGATAACAGAAAAATGCTCTTCTGCACTGATAAAAGTCTCCCCATTCTAACAGCAAAGAAGGACAAAAGAAGAGATGACTTCAGAGAACACGACAGCAGGCAACAATATATGAAGTTTACAGCAAAATTCAGCCATAACCAACAAAAATTCAAATTGCATTTTCAATGTCATTTCAAGTCCTTTTTTGAACAAGACACAGCAATAAGCAAAACAAAACAAAACAAAACCCCAATAAGAGTACATAGAACATACTGGTATAAAATGGTACGGTAGGGAAATTCCCAAATCTGGGACCATTGTAAAATGAGATTTTACTCCTTTGAAGTTTATTTTCATTCTCTTATACTGCAATATATTTTCCTTCCTTAATTTCTTAGGGAACCAAAATTAAAAAATAATAATAAAAAAATGGAAAGTAATCCTTCAGTTGATCAAACTCAGGATTCTACAATTTTTGCTCCTTGTAAAAAGCCACTGAAAAACTTTAGCATTAGGCAACAATGTCCTAATAGTAGGCAAACAAAGACAGAAGTATATTTTTACCATAGCATTAAAAGAGCAAATGTATTTCTTCATAACACAACCGAAATATGCTCATTATTGGTTCTTTTTCAATTACTTATGAACATTCATTTAGAATAAAATACTCGTAAGATGGACTGAAATCTCAAAGGCTGAGATCAAGCAAACAGTTTTGCTCGTTCTTCCACTGTTTTATGTTCAGAATGTCACAACTGCACTTCATTTTTTTTTCTGATGGATTTGTTTTCATCTGATAATGCCTTCACAATGATCTCCTCCTGTGAACAATACAGTCTATTCTTCTGTGATCAGAATCAGATTCTTTTGAAAAATCTGAGAATTGGGCATTTTATCCCACAACACAACTTTTTTTTTTTTTTTTTTTTCTGCTTGTGCTATTGGCCTTATCACAGTACTGGAAAATAAATTTCTATTTATTTTTTAATCCAGGCAACATATGAAGTCTGAGTAATAACAGTGCAAGCTTCCCAGTATTGTCCCATTTAACCCTGCTAAGGCCGGCTCACCTCTCAAGAGGAAAGCAATTCAACAGCCTGTGCCCAGCCATGTATTACACTCTTCCTGCAGCTGCTAACAAAACGCAGAAATTCTGCATTTCAGTTCACAACTGGTGGTTTTTATGCACCTGATGACAAGCAGCAAGTCTCCAATGTACAGCTCATTCTGAGCTTGCTTACTGTAACACTGAAACAACTTTTGATCTGATCTGATTTTAAGCGACCACCTACGGATAAGAAATTCTACAACATTAACATTTTTTAATATATCTTATATTCTGAAAATGTTAAACAAATGTAAAAATACTCAATAACCATATGAAGTCCTTTTTATAAAAAAAAATCTTAACATTAATTACTTCAGCAGGAATTGAAGAAGGGTAGGTAAAGGTCCTTATATTCTTCAAAAAATTATAAGCCCTACTTAAACCTTCTTAAAATTCATTCCTTATATTGCAAGAAGCTCTTAAAAACATTCTTGTGGTCAGTTTCTAATTTCCTTCAGTTGTGTGTGTAGTCTTCTGAACAACAAATTTCACAGGGAAAAAAAAATGAAACTAAACTAATCACTGAAACTAAAGTCAGTGTTTCATTCACACTCCAGAGCTCTGACTGGAAAAGAAATCTTTCATACACACTAAGTTATTGTTAACCAAGCATGATGTAAGACTATGTTCTGATTTAAATAAACTCTAAAGAAATTTCATAGCTCAGCTATGCTTCCTACCAGCCTATTCTGAACGTGTATTATTGAGCATCCTTACCTACCTCATGTTATATATACATATATAAAAAATAATAAACTACTATTATACTAGAAACTTTTGCAGAACTTTACAAAGCACATGCTTCTGCTTTAATGTATCTAGTACACAGTTATTTCCAAGAGCTTTCAAATATTTCAAAATTATTTAGCACTTGCAGCACTGCAAGATAAAAAAGTAGTTATGGCAGCTCGTGCGGTGTTTTTAAGAAGTCTGCATTAAACAATTCTTCTGTCAAATGACAGTTTTTCTGTGTTTTATGCAATATTAAAGAACTCAATGGGTTTTTAAAAAATCAATTTTAATGAACAACTCTCAAAATATTGTTATCTCAAGTGAAATATAAGTAGCTGTTGTAAAGCAAAAAAATTGCTACAATCAATTAGTTGTTATATCAGTTTTCACTTATCAGCAATAAGCAAAAAAACCCCAAAATTGTTAGCATCTCTCAATATTAACTGCTGCTATCCTATTGAAAGCTGACATTGCACACATTTAAATCTAGGCCAACACTTCACAAAATATTTTTAAAAGTTTAATATGTGTATTTAAAAACAACAACAAGTTGTAGATTCCTTCAAAAACATTTCTAAGATTCTTCCCAAAAGCTTATTTCTTGCCAGAATTCGACATATGAAATTTTTGAGGATGTTGAAGTACGTACTGTAAATATGTCATCACCATTTTCCATTTTATTTGCATTAGTATTTCAAGTCTCTTATAAATGTGTGTCAGTTTTTGATTTTACAATTCATTAATGAGCTCTTCCCTAAACACAAGGATGACGGCACACATCTATAGCATTTAATGTGATTTGGTAATTATTTCCCTTTTTATTCAAACATGGACATTAAGCTAACTCAGAAAGACTGCACACAAGTAAAACATGCTGTGTTCTTTTTTACCTGCTTTTAGCCTGTATCTTCTTTTTACCTCTTTTTACCTGCATCTGCTTTTGTGTTTCATATTTCTATATCTAAAATACAGAATGGTCACCTGTTTCTCTTCTTCCGATGCTCTCTGTTAGAATTTTCTGATTCACTGCCACTGCTGGTGTTACAACGGGACCGAGACCTGGAGAGGAAAAAAGCAATGTAGTTCAGGAACTAAACAAACATACCATATTTGAGTCTCTCTCTCTCTCACAATCTATTAACATCTTTCAAAACATGAAACAGAAATAAGAAGTCCTCCTTGTCAGTTGTTCCCTTCCATTAAAACATTATAGAAGTAGCAAAATTCTAAAGGAATGAACAACACTGAGGAAACATTAATTAGAAAAATCAGGGTTAAGAAAGAGTCTAGAGGGCTTGTCTAAACATGTCTTTCTCTCATTAATTACTTATGAATACCTGCTTTATCATTACTCATCCAGAAAGCACTGTCAGGTGAATGCTGTTTTCCCTTTGAATCAATGCAGTTCATTTTCATTTAAGCTCTCAGCATTCTTTGATATTATGCCACAGTGAAAAAATGCTTTGAAATGGGAAATGTTTTGCCTTTGCACTGTATCCATTCTGCCATTTTCCTTACTCTGTGCAGCGGGGCATCCAACAGAATGTATGCAGTAATCCTGGTATTGGCAAGCAAGCGAAAATGTTCACTACATTTCTCTCTATTCACTTCATCTTCCGCCTGGCTCTGCAAGCCCCTGTCATTTTCCAAGTGTCAGGCAGCATGGAGGAAACAGGAGCACGGAACACCATGATTCTGGTGTCCTCATCAATGCAGAAAGGCTGTACTGGGCAGGCTGGCAGATGCCATCAGCATAGCTTTGAGATGACTTGAGGCAGAGCTACAAAGGTAGAGCATCACATGAGGGAGAAGGAAATAAAGCACCGGCTCCTCTGTCACCTCTCACTGAGGAGCTTCAAATGGTAAGGTGACATTTTTAGTGCTGATTATTTATTACTGAAACAATCAGCTGGCACAAAAGCAGAGAGACAACACTGACAGTTGAACTCCAAGGAGAAAAAATCACCATGAGAATTTATCCTGCAGCTGGAGTCATGGGGATACACCTACCTACAGGTAAGTTCCCCTTGGCACAGAGAAGTGCTTGGTAATTACTAGCTTAAAATTAAAAGCTTCAAATACTTGATTGCCATTGATTGACATTTTGGAGCAGACAGACCAGCTGTAGTCCTAGAAAACAGGATTTTGTTACTGTGCTCTGGGCTGGGTCCTAAGAAAATGGTACTGTTTGAGAGTTTGATGCTGTTTGAGAGCATCCCTGGGGTTTACAATACTTGTTTCGGACCATTCTTTGCTGAGTGTGATGATGGTTTCAGAATGCCTCAACAGAAATACACGTTTCTCTGCATTTGCCTGCAGTGTAAAGTAGTTTTGCTCTGAGATGTCTGGGCATGAAACAAGAGATTAGGAGACGACTCTTGTTACCATTGACAGATAGAGAGGATCTTGTTCATCCCAACTTTTCTTTGATGAGCCACTTGGACAAGAGAGCCTGCTTATTAAACTACCCTCAGATAAGCTGAAGAGTGGAACTGCCCATCACAAGAGCGTACTGGTCAGTGGGTGTTTCATGCTAGGGCTGGATGCCCATCCCAAGGATGTCCCTGCTCACCCTATCGTCTGACCACCCCGAGAGAAGAGCTCAAGGAGACTCCCTTGGAAGCAACCAAAGCTACTCCTTAAAAACAAGATAGGTGTCCGTCTGTCAGAGCTGCCTGTCTCATGAATCTTTCCCTAACAACCATGAATTACAGTATTTTTTTTTTTAAAAATTGCTGTCATTAAACGCCTCTGATTGGAATCAAGAGCTCAGCATGGAGGATGGTATCCCCTCTCTCCAGGAGCACTGTCTATAGACAACGGGAATCATTCACTCAAATGGCTCCCTTTCCAACAAAGCATTTTAGAGTAACAGGAGTATTTTAGAGTAACAGGACAACCAAAGCCTAAGAAACTCAGTTCAAGAAACTCAGTTTGTCTGCAGGGAACAGGCTTAGAAAAGCAAAATTTCTCCAAGAGAAGCAGAACCATATCCTCCCTCCCCACCTACAGTTTTACATGTTAAAAGCACTAAGAGGTTCAAGATAGCCAGTGTCCCAGGTAAAAATCTCTAGAGAGACCTGAAAGTGTGAATGAGACATATATTTCTAAAAAAAGTGTTATTCCAAAGGAAGAAGTAACAAAAGACAGTGTCCAAAGGACTCCAGCTCAAGTGTGTTCAAAACAGGTTAGAGAGCAATGAATGCACTACAACTGCAGTAGATCACATGTGCTCCAAATCTGACCATTTGTCCAGCAAGACATTTCCTACCAATCTCCACTCTCCATATTCTTAAGCCATCAAAGCAACACTCTTCTCTCACATTCCTCATGATTTCAAGTACCTTCTTGCTCTGTATTAGGCAACTAACCCCCAAAAGTAAGAAAGCATCAAGAAGCACTCTGTGCCAGGAAAACTGCAAGATAAACATCCTTATTTGCTCAAATTCATGACAGCTCCTCTTCTAGGTTTCCAGTAATTAAGATCTGACGCACTTTTTGTAATGTAAATCAATCGAACTACCTTGGGTTCCCTGTTGGGAAAGCACTTGCAGAGAGCGAGCAGGGCTGATGAACTGTCAGCTGAGTCACAGCTGCTCATGATAGCTGTCATTACATGTTCTTTCTCCCATCAACCTTACCAAAATGAATAAAACAATAAAAACAGAAATAAGGGCCATTCCTAAACTAAGTGCAAGAACATATAGGATTATGCTGACCTTCAATTACATCCTTTTAACTTTTTTTCCTTCATTCGAACATACACACAGACATGCCAGGAGGGGACATATGGGCATGGGAGGATGCAGGATCTGGTATTTTGGAGGTAAAACTGACACAGGGTTCATTCTGGCGCAGCCCTTGTGACTAAAATGAAAGGAAGGTAGCCAAATTGCAAGGAGGTCAAGAGTGTCTATTCCATTACACAATTCTGGTGTCTGGGACAAGCACATCTTCTAAACGTAATACAGCAGACCAGCTTTCGGGAAAAGGTCCTTTCTGAACCATGAGGTTCTGCACCTGAGATGTCAAACTAAACCATTTCTGCCTTGTGTTCTAGTCATCTACCATGGGACTTTGACTGGCAAAGCTTTACAGCAATATCCTTCGAAAAGTTCAGCTGTCTTACAACAGCCGAAAAGTACATAAACTTTCTCTGACTTCCTGTGATTGTCCCTGAGTTTTCTAAAACTGTGCCAGAGCTCCTTTCCTGCAGCAGTGCATCAGATCCTGGGAGTGTTTCCTCTGCTTTACAAGTTTCAACAGTTTTTGACACCAAAATGAACTGCACTGTCTCTTCTTTTCAGTGACAAGGGTGGGAGCACAAGAGCAGAGTAACACTGAGAAAAATCATTGCAATTTGAAGTGATGCTAGAGAAAAAAAGTATTTCTCAGAAGTTGCATTATGAAAGTGCATCCTTAGTTGCACATTGGTATTTTATTTTTAAGTTGACATCAGTCAAGACTGCACAGGAAAAAAAAATGTAGCAAAAATGAGATACAAGACTAGAAACTGAAATGAGAAGAGATCATCTCTACACCCACCTTTTTCAGGACAGTTCATCTCACATATCAGTTTACTTATTTTCAAAACAGGTTAACCAGTGTGACAGGTTAGACAATTCAGAACAAAATTTTCAGTATTGCAGATGTAAAATCTCAAACCCCAAAGCTCAGAAACTGACTTCCAAGTTGCAGGAAAGCCTCCAAGAAGCTTCCACACACAACTTACAACATAGTGTCATAGCAATGTGCATCTTGCATTAATCTGGGCTGTAATGGGCTTATGCTATAGAGCATTTTAGCAAAAGAAAGGCAGGAAAGAAAAAGATCTATGTGTAGAAAACAGCAACCCTTTTAAACATTCAGGAGGATGGGGAAGGAGGGAAGGAAGGGTGGGAATGCAGGGAACTAAAACATGATTAGTACCTTTGTTATCACTTCATCACTAGTAGGCATTATATATTTACCTTCTCCTTTGCTTTAAATCTGAATCTTCACCACTGTTTTGCGCTTTCCTATGACAGTAAGGAAGTTTTGATGAAATACCATTGGGTCACTTAACACAAATACAGAAAAGCAATCATCTTTTCCAACAAATCCTTCACATTGATTATTTCTTAGTAGGATTTAAGGCAGATTAAAAATAGGCATGTTCTTGTTTTAAACTTTGCAGGCCACCTTCACAACAAGCTGCAAAGGTATGACCCCATTAAAGCTCCCATTACAAACCCCAGACATGCAAGGTTGAACACAGTCATCTGACGTTTACAGCTTCCTACTGTTCCAGCAAAGCCAAATATTTTCCTCTTAATTCCAGTAAGGATCATATAAAGAACATGGCTATTGTTGTTGAACAATATGAGAAAGGAAAGTGCATGAATAAAACTCAGGATTCAGGAAGACATAATTAGGTTAGTATCTATTGTCAGTTTTCACAGTCTCATATGAGAGATAAGACTTTAAAAAATATTTTGGTGGTGTTGTGACCCAAGAGACAACTTATTATTGGCATAAACACCTGTCTACCTAGTAGATGAGTCAAATGAAAATCCCAGATGAGAAACACTTTGCATCTCAAAAAATCCCCTCCTGCATGGTATACAAACATTATTCTTTTCATGATACAAGACAGAGGCTTTTTGCACTGCACATCTATATTCCTTTGTTTTTGCAGAGCCCAGCAAGTCCTTCTGACACAGAAGCTAGAAATGAATCATAAAATAAATTTCAGGAAATATGTTGCTATTAACACTCATAAGCACGATGTCCAATAGAGTAAATTAACATTGCTGCATTGGCTTAAAGAGATCTATAAAAGAATACTATAAATATTGTCTACAATGCATTGCAAATCATAGCACTGGGATATCTTAGCTAGCTCAGATGATGAAAGCACTTTCTCAGCAAGGCAAATCAAATCATTCCAGGTAAGATGCAGTCCCTCAAAATTGTATCACTTCAGGATCTGAACTGTCCCTGTAATTTGCATTTTGGCCATACTTCAGAAGACGCATCACAGAATCTCCGTGTCACTTCTTTTAGTTACTCAATTCAGCACATAACCATTAAAAACACATTAAGTAATCACAGTTTTATTTTTACTGGCATACTCTCTAATGTAAAGTACTTCACACAAGGGACTGTTGAAAACAGCCTAATGGCTCACATGGTTGCTGTACTTAAAAAGCAAGGCAATATACCTACAGCAGAACAGTGTTCTGTATCAGAAGCTCAAGTCAAATAATCCTCAATCCTCTGCTTTACAAGGGAAGAGTTTAGTTGCTGCACCAACTAAAAGGATCTTGCAAGCACAAATACTGCAAGTCCTTGGATTTTCACTATTTTTTTTCCTGGTATCAAGAACAGCAAACAGGCAAAAAGCCTGACTGGCACTTCCTCTTCAAAAGCAGGTCTGGCATTTCATTAGTCTTGTTCTGCACTGACATTTGACCCCTAAGGCACTGATTTTCCCAGGACCCAGCCGTGTTGCCACACAAGAGCCCTGACTGAGGGCAGAGCATGCAGCACCACAAGATTTCTACATAAGAAGGTCACACTGGCGAGCCTCAGTGCTCTTACCTCCTGCGGACCGGCTGCCCAGACTCATTTTCACTGCCACACGATGGGTTCCGTCGCCGAGAGTAAGGAAACTTTGGTGATTTATTGCGGTCACTGGGAGAATTATACAGCCCACTAGAATGAGAAAAGAAGAACAAAGAAATGACCTTTGAAACTTCCAGGAAACTTAAGTCAGCTAACTCACACTCAGTCTACAGTCTAATTCAGTCTAATAAGAATGGACGAAACTGTGCACACACACACGGGTATATACACTTCCATGTATATATAGCACATGTGCTATATAAGAACAAGTAGCATTGCTTTCCAGGAGTAAGTATTTACATTTAACCTTGAAAACACAGGATAGAGCCCATCTACAGAGCACTGACACCCCAGCTCTCATCTTACAAAAGGTACCACCAAGTGTATATGCTTCTTTTAGCATAATGCAGTTTTTGTACTTTAATATAACTTTCCTGTACTTTAGAGCTGAGAACTAGACATTCAAAGGTACCTACACTCCTTATATACTTTTTCCAGGAACAGAGACACTAAAACAGTGTAAATATCCTGAGGTGTTTCCTCACCAAAAGGCTAACACTCAGGATCCTGGAACAATTTTATCTTTCACTCTCTACCGCTATATAATCCTTTGTCATTGACAAGGAAGTGTTTCAAGCTTCAGGTTATGTATCTTAGTCTTCAAGTCACGTACTTGTGTTGGACTCAAGGCGGTAAGAGAGTTAAACATAAGACTGTACTTCTGATTAAAAAGTGCTTGTATGAACTGCTCTGTAGTGTCTTCCTACTGAAATCTAAGAAATTCTTCAAATAGTTTAGTAGAGTTTATGGTAGAGCACAAATTACTACAATTACTTAGAGATGCAATCACAGAACTGCAGTTATTTGGATGAAGTATGCAAAGGTCATCTTAATCTAATGTTACTTAGTCCTTTTTACAACAGGTATGTAGTAGTAAATATGATATTCTCACCAAATTCCAGTTAAGGTATTTCTTTCTGCTTTCTCAAACCCTCTAGTCTTTAAATCAGATTCACTATGTTGGCTACTTCATGACAACACTGCTCTGCTCAGTTAAGCTGCCATAGTCCTCAAAGTGAATGCATTTCAGAATCAGAAAATCTTTATTAAAAGCTATACAATCCTCTGTGCAGCATACAGCCTTTCTTATGTTTTCAAATCCGCATAGTCCTTTAGAACAGAATTTGTAAAATTTTAGCTGTTAGCATATATATTTTGTTCTATTCCAAGAACTATTTCAACTCTGAAGTTGTAATATGGCAAGCTGACACTGCTTCTTCTTTAAATATCAATTAAACATCTACCTTAGCCAAAGAATACTGACTCACTGCTTTGTTCTTACTTTGAAAGGTCTTGAGATGTATAATAGGACCAGGGTAAATCTCATGGTGTCTATAAGCATATAGGAACTTCAGCAAAAAATTGCCAGGTAGCACAGTATGCACAGACATGTATCATGACACAAAAGTCATACTGATCATACTGCATCAGGTGGGAAATGTGTATTACAGATCCACCAATACTCTCAGTCCCCAGCTGTGTCCAGCACAAAGGACTTCCCAACCATGTGCTGTTCCTCACATATAGAAGCCCTCAGTGGATTTCTCTTCTGAGTAGTGACCCTGTGTCACTTAAGCACTCATCAATTTTGAGTATCCCTGCTAAAGGAGAACAACATGTCTTGCTCACTAGGAGTCCCTAATCCTTCTGAGTGCTTTTAAACTGCTCCTAATGACCTCCATCTCACACTCCCAAGTTCCAACACTGGAAAAATACAACAATTCTTGACCTCTATCCTCTCTATATATACTACTCATGATTTTCTACATCTCTATCACTTTCTCTAAAATTGTCTCTCTTCCAGATTGAATTTCCAGACTGAACTGCCCACACAGTGATGCCTTTTGCATACTTTGCTCCCCATGATGTGGAGCTTCTAGAGAGGGTCTAGAGGAGGACAACAAAGATAATTTTAAGGGACTTGAACATCTCTCGTACGAGGAGAGACTGAGTGAGTTGGGCCTGTTTAGCCTGAAGAAGAGAAGGTTGAGAGGGAATCTGATCACTATATATAAATATCTGAGGGGAGAATGTAGGAAGGAAGGGGCCAAACTGTTCTCAGTGGTGGCCAGTGACAGGACAAGGGGCAATGGATGTGAGTTGAAACACAGGCAGTTCCATCTGCATGTGAGGAAGAACTTCTTTCCTGTGAGGGTGACAGAGCCCTGGCACAGGCTGCCCGGGGTGGTTGTGGAGTCTCCTTCTCTGGAGGTCTTCCAAACCCACCTGGATGTCACCCTGTGCCCCGTGCTCTGGGTGTCCCTGTTGGAGCAGGGGGTTTGGACTAGATGATCCCTAGAGGTCCCTTCCAACCTCAGCCATTCTGTGATTTCCTTCACAGTCATTCATACCCAAAATCACCTCTCAAAGCCTTTTGCACCTTTACCCAGAACCTTTCCAGGATAAAGACTTCAGAACCGCACTTGTTATTCAAGAGTAAATGCATGAGCCATAAATTTGTATAAAGATATAATGCTGTTGTCTTGCTTTCATCTCTATTGCTATTATTTTTTTCATAAAGCTGTCCACTATAATCCCCAAATCCCAGTCTTAAATGGTAATGGCACCTCATTTCATTTGGAAATCCCCACCCCAGGAGTATTCCCCCCACCCTGGGCCTAACCTGACATTTAACGACTCAGGATGTCCCATCACTAGGTGTCCTTGTTGAGCAAGGCGGTTGGGATTAGACCATCTCTAGGGGTCCCTTCCAACCTCAACCATTCTGTGACCACTCTGCCTGCAAGGATTTTCTTAACACCTTTCATAGATGCCTTTCATTCTTGACATAATCCTGTGTCATCATCAAACCTTCTTACTCTGCTTTCCCACTCTTCTATAGATTTACTGAATAGCACAGATCCAAGCACAGACCTTTGGAGAATGCCACTGCTGACTCCCATCCAGTGTTGATTTCTTCCTACTCTTTCTCAGTTTTTAACTGATTATCCCTGCCAGTTGAGATAGATTTATTATGAGCCTGCTAACACATTAATGTATTATTACCAGTCTCTTTCACTTTATTGCCAAGGCATGATATTTATCACTGTACAACAGCTAACATATCATGCCTTGACTTACCTCTGTGGGCCATTTTCCTCCCACGGTGCACTTGTTTTACTTCTTTGGGTTTCTGGATTGTTTTCATTTTTCATCTTTTTAAAGCTAAATAAAAGTACAGATATATTTTTAAAACCTATATTGTACAGATCATATTTCTTTCCCTCTCCCCCCCCGACCTCTGAAAGAATTGATCTCAGAGGCATGCAGTCATTAGAAACCCACCTTGGCATACAGCTATTTGTCTGCTATGTGAAAGGAGAACAGCTGCTATATTAACTAATCTCACCTAGACAGATTGGAAGAAAAGGTGTAAATAACATAAAAACTGGATCTGCAGTCTCACTCTTACTTGGTTGCACCAAGGATCAATCTCTTCTCAGAATAGACGAGAACAGACACTTAACCAAAAAAGTCTAAGAATAGGGCAAATACCCAAGATGCCTCTCAGCTTTCCACAATGCTCAGTTAATGAATTACTGAGCTGGAGGCCTCACACAACCATCCAAAAAAAGAAAAAAGAAAAAGAAAAAGGAAGAAGGAAAAAGAGTTCTTGATGGAATAACTTCTTCTGCAAGCCTAAGAAGCCCAGCTTAACAGATATATACCAAGACTTGTAACCAGTCCCTCACCTTATCTATGGGGGCAGGGGAAAGAAACAACAGGGTGTTTTAATATTCTTTTCTCCTTTTTTCCTCACACTGTCAAGTTTTACAGCTCTCACTCCGCTAATGCACCCAGACCGCCTGCTCGCTGCCCCTCCAGGTGCTGGACAGTGGCCAAGCTTTTTGCCCCCCTCTCTCCCATGGCTTAGTCATGCCCTTCCTGCATAGTCATAGCTGGTGCTTCTCATGACAGGGAAAAGCAGTTCACCCAAAACAAGTCTAGATAGCCATATAAGTTTCCACTGATCTTTTCAAGAAGTATTACTGCACCCCACAAAAACATCAATGTTGCAGATGCTTCTCAAGTGCAACTTAAGCATCAAAAAAAAGTTTTTACAGATGCTTGCAAGAGAGGGAGACATAAGCCAGGATGCTTTGCTCAGAGCAGGAGGCAACACACTCAGCTTGATGAAGGCTACTTAGCTCACTAATCCACTTTTAACCTCAGCCTTTGGTTACTATAGGTCACTGAGTTAATCATTTAATTCTCACACAGTGAACCAAATTCAAAGTTACAGTAGGTCAGCAGGGAAAGAAATTATAGTCCACTTTATCAGGTAAATCATCTTCTTAATACTGTACTCATTAATTATCGACTCACATGTGCACAGAATCTATTTCCCAGCCCTAAAAACATAAGCTCCTGGCAGACTGAGCAGGTTAGTTAGGTAAATGGTTATGACCTCTACTTCAGAAAACAACTTTGCAAAGCATAAACTAACCTCTGAGATCAAAACTGAGTTTAAAGAAATTTATATTATGATTTCGATACTTATAAAATAAAGAGACAAAGGAACAATTCTGTGAGGTGAACTAACTGTATTAGATTCCTAAGTCATTACTCATTCAGAGCAAACTTAACACACTTAACAACTAGAGGGCTACAGCATGGCAGCTCTTCAGGTACTGACATTATTTCCAGGAATGCAGTTGCAAAAGGGACTGTGTTAATTCAGTGTATTTGAAAAGGCTGGGATCCGAATTTCATGGGAGAATACGGCTTTGTTTTTTACTCTGTTTACCTTGCATTCTTACCACTTATGCAGAAACTGCCAAAGATATATCTCAGCAGCTAAGCTACAAAAAATCAAGTGATAACAGGTCATGAGAGTCGCTTTTGCAAGATGTCTGGCCGCTCTTGCCTTCCATAAAGCAGGAATTAATGCGGAACGGAGTAAAATATCAAACTGTAAATGTCTAACACAGGGTGTGTACCGCCTCTCAGGTATACTCAGTTTGGTAGACCTGGCAACTATTTTACAAAGACAAGAAGATAAACAAACCAAGGAAAACAAAAAAGAAACTAGGTAGTGTATAAATATAGAGATATTTCCTCTTTCTGGGCATCTTGCATGCATATAAATATCTGGAATGCAAAATGGTAATACGTCTAATTTCTTAAGAGAAAATGTGCAAGAAAAACGACATTCTTTTTTAGTTTTAAAAAGATCAGTACTATTTAAAATATGCCTGAGAAACTACCCAAAATTATTTTTAAAATATTATATCAAAAATTAAACCCAGAAATTTGGAAATGCCATGTTGAAAACGCCACATTGAAAGTCTTTTATTCTGTTCCTTGATAAACAATCTACTTATCTACTTGCCTCAAATGATTCACTGGTAAAAAATTACAAACAGCACAGGGTGCACAAGCTGTAGTTAAGGGGTCCCCCTTCCCCAAACGATCATCTCTGAACTACAGAACAAGGATATCTATCTCTTACTTCGTCCCCTTCCCAGCCCTTACAAAATCCAGCAGTGCTCAGTGCATCCAGCTCAGTGGCTGAGCTTCAACAGATTGATATGTCAGATCCTAAACTTTCTCCTAACTGATCGAAATGCTTGAATGGAAGACTGGACTCAAATTCCCTCAGATTGAGGAAGCAACTTAACTTGTTTTAGGCCTTGTTTTAGGCAACTGGTATTATTAGGCGAGAGGAAACATTATGCAAGACTTTGAAGTAAGTTTTTGGACCCTTCTTTAGTAGCCAGTCCAGGTACTCAGAATATGAAAGCCAGAGCTTTAAAGAAGAGATTCAGAAAACTTGTCAGAGTTACTGGGCATGCAGAGACGCAGCCATTTAGGCAACTAAGCAAAGAAGTTAGAGGCTGAGCCCTTGACTCATGGTTTTGTAAGATCACTGTTTTGAGTCAGGCACCTAATTCCACCTAAATTAAGGGTGGGGATGTAAATCCTTTTCTGAATTTGAGCCTCATCTGTTTCTCTCAAACACACCAACTAAGCAGAGATGCATATTTCAGCACTGAAAG
Organism: Nothoprocta perdicaria; assembly: GCF_003342845.1. Lineage (NCBI taxonomy): Eukaryota > Metazoa > Chordata > Aves > Tinamiformes > Tinamidae > Nothoprocta > Nothoprocta perdicaria. Next base: position 2,683,378 of record NW_020456221.1, on the reverse strand, counting down.
TCCAAAAAAGCAGACCAATAAAGACAGAAGATTCATGGCAATCCACTGCTCATGAATTCATGAGTTTTATACTGCGTTATTCCTGGATTTACCAGTACGATAAGCAGGGGACTGCAAGATTCAGAGCCTGGCCAGAGGGGAGGCCATGCCCAGCGTGTCCCTGTGCCAAGCACAGACATCCATATACAGATGCAGAGACCATGTGTCCTGCTCCCACAGCAGTGTCAACAGCCCGAAGCACCTGACGGAGGGAGCAGCAGGGGACACATGTCTCTGTACCTGTCCTGAACCAAGAGCAAGTGTCAAAATCTAATTTTTCATGTTTGTATCTTGGATGGTTTGTATCTTGGACTACTTTCCAATGAATGTGTTCATGACATAATGTGTTCATAATAGTGTTTTATGGGTTTTCTAGTACCACTGGCCATCTGGAACCTCTGTCAGCCCAAAGTTCAAGGTTTGTTATTACAAATTATCAGGCAATGTTTTATGGCCTTTGTCAGCAGATGAAAATCAGGGAAACCTTAATTTTAAGGGCAGCAAAAAAGCATAATGAATGATTATTAAATGATTTCCTCTACCCAATCTAATGAATGGTCTTCTAAAAACTGTAAGTGAAATGCTGGTCTATTTACCTTTTCACTGGAGAAGGTGCAATTATTTTGGTAGTTCCTTCATTCTCCCCATTTGTTATAATCTGATTTATGCTGTTAGATCCTGAAAAAGCAAAGAATACAAAACAATCCTTTAGCTCTTCCTTTGCACATCAATTCAGTCTAATTAGTGTATTAAGATCATATAAACTCCTACCAAACATAATACAGTATGTGAGATAAAATAACAAACAAAGCAGCGGGCGTATGTCAATGGCAAACAGGGAGCACATTTTCGTGTCCTATCTTTATTTCTAGTTATATCACATTAAAAAAAGACTCAACACCGGTGACATTCATTACACTTCTCTAAGATACGGAAGAATTAGGAGCTGTTGCTCCCACAGGAGGAGCATATACCATGCATTCTTGTGTATGGTATACATCCCAAAAAAGATCAGATATCTCCACTGTTTTACCTATGGCCTCTAAAACAATCCATGCCCATAAAACGATCCAAAGCAAGAATAAAGGTGGAGGGTGTCTTTTGATTTTTTTTTCTTCTAGGAAACTTGGAATAGTAGCAATGTATGTAAAGTAGTTGTTAATTGATACTGCAACACTAAACATACATCCCAAATATTTCCTAAGCTACAACCAGGAAAACAACTAACTGATGGATCTGAGAACTACTGAAAACTAATAACTTAAATAGATGCAAAAAAGAATAATACTGTCGCAGAAACAGCTCATCTAAGTGAATCAGAAGCATGTGGCCAGTATTTAAAGGCTTCCTGCCTATTTTCCAGTTTTGTGCCCAATGCTCTATAGATTTGGCCCCACTCTTTCACAGATTCACAGATTCACAGAATATTTAAGGTTGGAAGGGACCTCTACAGATCATCTAGGCCAACCTTCCTGCTCAAGCAGGCACACCTAGAGCATGTGGCACAGGGTGGCATCCAGGCGGGTTTGGAAGACCTCCAGAGTAGGAGACTCCACAACCTCCCTGGGCAGCCTGTTCCACTGCTCTGTCACCCTAACAGTAAAGAAGTTCCTCCTCACCTGGAGACGGAACT
>NW_020456221.1:2588199-2678756 GCF_003342845.1 Nothoprocta perdicaria | reverse complement strand
CGGCCGCACTGGGGAGTATCGAACAGAAGATGACCTGTGCGCCTGTGTCCCTGATCGTGCGCCCCAACTCCCTAAAGTCCCTTTTAATTGCTCTCAGGCTACGCGTTGCCGCCTCCTCTGCACCCACATGTAGGACCATTAAGGGATAATAGTCCGTGGATCGGACCAGCCTGGGAAGTCGTCTGGTGACATCTCTAATCCGGGCCCCAGGAAGACAACAGACCTCTCTTCCTGCAGTGTTGGCACTGAAGCCCCTCCCAAGAGCCTTGAGAGGGAAAATAAGGAATGAGAAGGAAACTGCCCTGTCCCTTTTCTTCCCTTATTTCAGGCTTCAAAGAAAGATTGGTGCATTTATTATTTAGGAGCACTGAGGTCCATGGGAGCTAGATATATAATATAGGTTAAAATCAAAATGACATGATAAATTTATGCTGCACAGCTGTATACACCTCAGTACTGTCAAAAGGAAAAGCAGCAGCCTACTCAAATTGGTACGTAGAGCAGGTACATCATGGAGATCTGTGAAAGCTTCAACAATAAACAAAAATACATCAATCACCAAGACAGGTTTGGTTTTATTACTCTTATTTTTTAGTCTTCATTCTCTGTCATTAATATTCATCTATACTTCTGTGGGGAGGGAGAAAGGAAGGCATGGACACTTCTACAGAGAGAAATTTACCTAATCTACGGAACTATTCCAAGACTTCCAATAAAACTGTATGGCACTGTAATTTCTCTATTAAAATGCTCCCATTGTAAAAGCAGTTGTTAGGTGAAGTACCAAAACATCACCACTAATGTATCTCAGTCCTGGACAAGACACAAAAGACTGATAGCAAGAAAAGGCTAGATCTTTTGGAAAGAAGCAACTGCACCATTGTTTTAATGCACCAGTACACATTCAGGGCCTTTTTGTAGCTAAAACTATAACAGAATTTCTAAAATCAAACAGGGACTCTATTCTGCCTTGTAATTTACCCCACAGCTTGTTCAGCTTCCCACGCTACCCCTTCAACATGTAAAGTTCTCTGGGTCTATTCTGCTCCAACACAGACACTGGAAATAACCTAAGAGATCCTGACGGGACATCGACCACCCCTCCAGAAGGCTGTGCCTCTCCAAAGGCTCCCTCTGCTAATTTTCTGAGCATGTCTCAGATATGGCACAAGGTCATAAGTTTGTATAGGTGACTAAGTCTAGGCCTTTCTGTCTTTAACTTTACCATTATTGTTCCTCCTTCCTCTCTCTCCTTTTTTGGGTGGGTGTAACAGAGTTTACTACTTTCCCTGCTTAGTTTTTGGACCAGTGCCCAGCAGGGAAGCTGCCAGGGTCCCGTCCTGTGCGCCTTTGTTCCTATGAAGTCCTTGTACAACCAGTGAAGCGAAGACTGTGACTCTGTGCTTTTTAATGTTTATGCAAGTTTAGGAACTAGCAAGAATACAAAATGTTCTAAGTAAAGAAAGGTAGAATGCACACAAATTCAAGGACAGAAATGAGTTATTTAGGCATTCTGAATGAATGTTATTATATACAGGAAGAGTTAATCAACTTTACTGACTCACTGAAGCACTGTGCACCTAAACGCCACCCGTGTGATACAGTATCACTAATTAACATACTCCACAATAATTGTACAAACAATAACCCCACTGCCACATCTTATCTATAACACTGTTTCTCACATGCCAAGGTAATAGGCCTCTTAGAAATAGCTTAGATAGGCAGAAATCTTGAACATCTCACTTGCAACAGGTTTTCCTGGCTGCTTACCTTTTGTTAAATAAAAATTACAGTCGGTTTTCTTTGAATCGATCTTTTCCAGTAATACAAATGCACAAGCTTTGATTTTCTTTTACGGCAATCTCAATCCCAGGTTTTGCTTTCATATTTAAGCAGAGCGTTAGATTTCAAAAACTTCAGGATTGTGTCACTTCAAGAGCCTGGCAAAACTAATGACGTCACGTCTGCTTCTTATCCATAAAACTCATTCCATTGACATTGCCTGGAAGTACTGTTTATATTTAAATCTATTAATGAGGGCAGAAGATAGGGTGAGCAAAAGGAAAACAGCCAGTTCGCGCTCTGCACTGCATGTTACTGAGAGCTTATAAAAGCAGATGCACTTCTGTATGTCTAGACGATAATACAGTTCAGCTAACTCTGTGATAACATTTACCGACCAAATTAATTTCCAAATCGGTAATCTCAAAGGTTTTATTTATCTAACACCACAGACATGAAATGTCAAAGTGGCTAAATCCATTCATATACAAAATCTAGTTTAAAAAAAAAATCTTTTAAAGTTAGTAAATCATTCACAGTTTCTCTAGTGTTTATTTACCTCAGGCAAAAGACTTGCCTGTTATACAGTTATCCACTCAAAAAAAAGTCAAAACCAGCTCCAATACTGGGTCATAGACCACAGAGAAATGTGTATTAAAAAATCCTTAATGCTGGTACTGCTAGTACCAACAGGACCAACCATCATCCAACAGGAGCACATTTCTTTAAAAAGAAACTTTTTCCCTGTAACATTGCTTATTGTTCTGGACAAAACAACACAGCAAAAACATGAACACCGGTCAATTAACTCTTTTATCCCAAATTAGTGGTATTCAATTTCTTGCAGTGCAAATCCCTTCTGAAATTTCACATATATGTATACACACTCTGATGCAGTTTTCTGCAGCCCCCTTACAAGTCCCATAGAGCCCATAGAACTCAACGCTCAGGGACAACCAGAGCTGTGAATAATGCACAGTCAGATCTCTAGCACCCAAATCTTTATCTAAACTAAAAATTTCTGTTTTATGGATCTGAATACAACAATTGTGATTTCCTAAATAAATCCCTTATTTCAACATACTTACCTACACATTTCTGAACTATCTCCTGTGTTAAGAGAATCAAGATAAAGAAAATGAGTGTTATGTATGAATATACACACTCAGGGTGGCTAATCCTCTCCCTAGAGCCGTACCTTTCCTGAAGCCTGGGTTTCTTAAAACTTAAAAAACTTCATCTCCTAAAAACACAGGAAACACAAGAAGTTTCTACTTCTCATATTTTCACTCCAGATAAATTGTGCTCTGCTCTGAAACCTCCAAGTAAACATATAAGTAAGTAACAGCACTCCAAAATTCATTTTCTAAAATGTAAGCTTTTAAATGCAATCTCATAGTTTTATGGGAAAAGATTAATTCTGAACACTCAGACCCAGCTGTTCTCCAGCAGGACCATGCTGGGAGCCCACGACATTGCACAGGCCTGTCGGGATCAGGAAGGTGACAGCGGGTGCTCAGGACTATCAGAACTGACTGTCACAGCCCTGACCCAGACCCCACAAGATACTGCACCACAATTTCAATACTCACTTCCGATTTCTCACCCTGCTTTTAATCAGAATGGTAACTTTTATTCTGCGCTAGCTTCAACAGCTGCGCAGCGTGTGAGGCAGCAACAGCTCCAGGCCTCAGTTCTCGGCAAGGGCACAGGCTAAGCAGCGCACTCTCCAGCACTGAACAAACTCGGGGCTGCGTGAGCAGGTTTTGTCCCTCAGGGTTTCGCAGCGTTCACGTGTGGCCAGGGTGACAAGGGCTTTCATGGGGCAGCCTGTTCGCGCTACTGCCAAAGCCCAGCGAGACGTCAGCGCCCTCACACCTGAGCGGGGCAGAACAATGAGAGATCCTGCTCCACTGCTTGGGCTTATGATTTACACACAGAACAAAAATGTAACTCTTTCTTAACTGAAATGAAGGGAACATGCAAGCTCAACAAGCTATGCATGTCTCAAGTTTGAGTTTCCAAAGCCAAAGCCCTCTTACCCTTTCCATGCCGAAAATTGCAGACTATTCTAAGCACACAGGGCAGAAAGACAATACAGTATTATAAAAACATCAATTACACGGTCAGAAAAGTTTCCTAGTCTAACTTTTCCACTGACTTTAAAATAGATGACAAATTAAATGTATTAAGCAAGTAATAAAAATGGAGAAAAGGGAGTTTACTGCATGCTATCCAACTCTCACCTGATTTCTAGGAAAATAATTTGCTGCGCCAAGTCTAAAGTGTCAGTCCTATCAAGACAGTCAGTCAGTGGCAGTGGTTACTAGCTAAGAAAGATAGTTTCTTGCATTCACATTACCATCTCCTTCAATCTGTCTCTTAAATACACACATTTTTAGCAAAAATACAGCTATCCTGCTCCTAACCTGGAGTTCACCAACTGGTTAAGGTTTTTTCCAATGGTCAGTAAGACAAGGAACATTTTTAGGCAATCAGCCATTTGAAGGATAGATAATCTCTAAATTCAAGTGACAGTAGCAAAAAAAAAAAAAAAAAAAAAAAAAGAAAAAAGACTGTGTACTGTATAACACCTTACAACAGCAGAAAAGGAGTACAAAAAAGAAGTACAAAGCTAAACTGGAGGTGCCAGAGAAGTCAGAGGGTTTAGCCCTTTCATACACATCTCCGTGACAGAGGCAATACAGAACGCACGTGTTGCAGCCTTGCATACATTGGGCCACTGATTCATCTCATGGCCCTCCAAAAGCTGGGCCCATTCTTGGCACTGACAGGTAACAAAAAGAAAAGAGCTAACTGAATTGGCTGCAGCAATAAAGTATTTTCTTCACAGATTTAATTTTGCAATCTTAAAAAAAGAGGAAAAAGGTAAAGAAGTTGGTGAGGAAAGATGCTGAACTCGGGAAAGGTAAGAAGGAAACTACAGTGCAAGACCTATTTGCAAGCTGCTAATCAGTTTGGAAGAGAGCAGAATAAATAGAGCTCTGCTTCTCTTTACAGCAAGACAAACTGAAAGCCATATCCACCTGGGTACCAACAAAAGTGGCATTTGGCAGAAGATACCTTAATAAATCTGTAATTTATAGAAGCAAACAAAATTTGGCCTGTTACAAATGCCAAACAAGGCACAATTACTCATAGATAAGGAAAATAAAACTAAAAAGACTAGCTATCAATGACAACCACTATTTTAACACTCAATGTCGTATTATTCTCTCAAACAGTTCAGTGGCAGAAAGTTTCAAGCAACTCATGAGACTATTCACAGCACCAATCTCAAGGTCAAAATTATTCTGTACGAACAAAATCTACAGTGGGTTAGTATTTTCCACCAAGTAAAATGTAGCAGCAAACAAAACCTGATTTATTGTGTCCAAAAACCTGGACTCAGCATTGTAATTACACTACCTTTCCATGCACATTGCGGCTAGCAGGCAGAAAAGGGACAGAAAACTTTGCTTCTGAATCCAAAGATGACATCCAGAATCAACATCAGTGACTTCCATATATAAATATACCTGCTTTCTTTTTGGAAAAAACAAGGGACTCTCAAAGCTTTCTGATGATATATTAGCCTACGATAAAGAGAGAGCTTCCTTACATTTTTAAGCTTAAACAAGTTTTCTTCAAACCACTAATATGTACACACATGTACGTAGCTGAGTTCTACTGAAATTTGAACAACTGCTGACACGAGTGAAAGGCTGGAACATAATCACATGGAGAACTGAAGCTTGACATGAGATTTTTTATTGTCCCTATTACTAGATTTTAGGAAACATTAATTGTTTTGGGTACAGCTCCTGGGATGTGTGTTTAATCTTAAATGTTTCCTCTGATGCCTGCAAAAACTTTCAGTTTCCCCTGACATTTTCAGAATGCAGTTACAACTTTCCAGCTCACAAATCTGAAACATGTTAAACTCCAGAGGGCACGGCATTTACTTCCATCTCACTTAATGTCAAAATAAAAGGATTCTACAACAGTTTTACCAGACTGGGAAAAGTATGTTAAAAAAGAGACTCCTTGGTTAAGGCTATGGGATCCCAACTAAGCAACACACCTAAGAATTCTTCATACACAGTTTTCAAGAAAATAAAAATGTGTGCTGCCTGTATTTAAACTTCAATAAAATACTTCACACTTAGAGCACTGAATCTGGACGTTTACCATGTTTGGTTCACTTTTTGTCACTTTCATTCACATAGATGAAATTTTTAGATCCATTTAAGGTTATATCTATTCTGGCCTAAAACAGACAAAACAAAAAGAAAATGCATTTTGAGAGACCATGGGGGAAACCAGAACACTTTTAAACCTCCTTCTTGAAAACAGAGTAACTGATAACCAAAGAAGAAATCTTTCCATAGGCACAGCACAGGAGGACTCACCGGTCTGTTGTGTTCTTTTTGGGTATGTCCGACTGCGGCTTCTTTCGATATGCTGGTCAGGCCGAGGAAGCTCAATAGAAAGGTCTCTGGTCATTTGCAAAGCTGTCCTTCCACTTGAAAATGAAACAAAATTACATAAAAAAAAAAAAAAATCAGATAAACACATGGAAAGGGGGATCTAAGAAAACATTTATATCAAGAAAATGCTCATGGTTTCGGCAGCATGCTTTCTTATTCCAACACTCCTGCTCTAATGATGAGCTGTACAGTACTATGCTTCCTGCTTATTCACTTTTGTTTTGAATCAAAGGCAGAACCATCAACAGATTGTGTTGCTCCCTCTTCCTGAAACAGAATGGTGGTTTACTAGAAAATGGGATAAAGTAATCTCATTTTTTCCAACTCTTATTTTCTTACATATAAGAAATATGCACAAATTATATACAATATTTGTACAATAAACAAATTTTGTACAATAAGTACAAATTACAGTAAATAATTTGATTATTTATTTTTTCTTTTTTTTTGAAATTTTTTATCTCTCCAAAATACATATTTAAGATTGTTCAGTTTCAATATGTAACTTACTTCTTGCTCTGCTATGGGGAGCTAGGGATGACAATTTAATGGGTCTTAAAACCCCAGTGCAAAGCAAACGGCACTAATATATTCTTTACTAGCACAGGCCTGACTGCTAGAAACTGAGTAATTGATCGAGTAAATTAAGACCTAACTCATTTATAGTATGGCTCTTTTCATTATACAATGGAAAAAGTGATTAAAAACATAAATAACTTCTTCTATGTTCATTTTAAAGCTTCTTTCAATGTGACTAAGCAGAATGAATTGGTCATAATCCAAATGTGATCCAGGCTCCATACTCCCCTCCCAAAACTCTTTGTTTCAGAAAACTTATACAAAAGTAGTAATTGTTAATAGTAATTCTCAATTGCTGTAACATCTGCAGTTCCATATTTTAAAAGCACTCAGATGTCTGGCAATTTCAACAGGCATTACAGATGTAGATAATTTGAGCTATGTGAATACTCTCAACTAGCATGATTGTGTTTTCACCAACAGCACCACAGCAGTCATCAACACTGCAGAATTTTGATCTTAAAATTCATAGAAGTGTTAAAGAACAAAAATCATTTCTAACATTACATCAAAGTACTGCTGTTTTTTGCTAATCACTATCATGCTTGTTTGTTCCCGAGTTAGACAGAAAAACCTTTAAGTTCAACTTCTAAGTTCCACAACCATGCCTTCCTTGCAATCCAAAAGCAATTTTAACAAAACACCTAGGTATAAGGCAGATCTTAAGATCAAAATTCTGCAGTGCTGATTATTCCTGTGGTGCTATTGGTGAAAACACTTCACTCTCTTAACCAAAATATCTGAACCTAAGATAGGGATACTGTTTTCTTGAAGTCTACCACCTAAGAAGTAATATTTGGAAAAATTTAAAAAACCACAAGAATAACAATCTCAAAAACAAAATAGTTATTATGACCACAGTACATCCAAGGTCCAAGAATAAAATTATGTTCCTGCTTTGACCCATTGATGTGTGTGGGTAGACAGTACCATCACTGCCTTTGCTGTTACAACACATACAAAGGCAAAGAAAGAAGATGATCAAACCCGATAAACAAACAAAAAAAGATACTCAAGGCACATGCAAATGTTGTTAACCATGGTTGTTGCTCTACATTCCAAGAAGAGTTAACGTATCAAACACCACCTGGTTATGTATCATTAATCCTGGGTAATCAATATGGCAAACTACATGTCACATTCCAGTTAGCTAGAACATCAGCTCAGATAAGGGTGAAACCCACAACAAATACTACAGTAAAACAGTAATACGTGTAGGAAGGCTCCAGCAAACACAAAACTCCATCATCTAGATTATGGGAAAGTGAGGACACATCAGATAACATGATAAGCCAAATATAGCAGAGAGAATGGTACAGAAACACACCAGTGACCTGCTTGGACATAGTCCAGGCTCAGCACAGACATGTGTCTTCATCTCTATCTATTTCCCTACAAGATAGGGCTTAAATCCCGATCACAAAGGAACAAGTCTAAGAGAGCTACTACTGTATATTACTTTTAGGAGCTATGAGAGCTACTAACTGCACTCTAAAAGTTATTTGACAATAAGAAAGTTATGGTTGATTTTAGGACATATTCCAAGAAGGCAGTGACAAAGAACTGCCTAACAAATAACTATCAGTGTTACCTATATACATACTTCTTGAGTGATTGTGGAAAAACAAACAGGAAAAAGACAGATGGATGAGATAAAAATAAACCTAAGCCCTACACAAACTGGTGCATTTATATGATACATGGGGGTAGGTGGGGGAAGGTAGGAAATCTCCTGAATTTGTGAATACAGTATATATAGCTCTTTCAGCTTCAAAGCAAATGCGAAACATGAAAAAATATTTTTAAGCAAACTTGATAAGTAGGGTAAATGAAAATGGAAAAACAAAGAGGCTTAGCAATTTTAATTTGCTGATCCATACTCTCTCCAGGTTCACTGAATATGCATAAATATGCAACTCTAAACCAATTCTAAAAATCAGACCATGGATTATTTTCGTCAAAATTGTTAAGTCAATGTGACAGGATTTAAAGCAGGGATCCCCATATGCCAAATCCAGTGTCCTACTTGCTAGATAAAGATCCTGTTGTTTTAACAGAAGGATGACAGATTCAATAAAAATACTGAGTTTCTGTGATATTTCTGATTTTCTGTCATATTTCTGTTTTTACCTATATCTCGTCTCCTGCTTTTCTTTTTGATTCTAGAAATTCTCTCGCTAGTTAAGAACTCTCTCCTTCCCACATTTTCCTCTGCATGACAGTATTAACTCTCCTTGATGTCACACTATCTTTCTGGTTAACAATGGTTAAAACTGAGAGTAACTGTTCCCTGTATATCCTGAAAGTTTGTTGCTTCTTTCAGATGTGAAAAGGGCTTGCAAACTTGAAAGCATATCCAACCACCTCCTTTCAGATCTTCAGATCTCATCTTTTCAATTGGAAAACAAGAGAAGAACAGGAAAAAAGACTGAATGAATTCAGTGGAAGTTTATATAAAGAAATAAATTCACCTGTATCGATTTTTGTAACCTACGGATCCAAACTTGCTGAATTTTCTTGATAGAGAGTTTGACTCATTTTCAGGCATTCTACATAGTTTGAAAAATAAAACAACAACAAAGTAAGTTCACATTGATCAGTCCCAATTGGACTCCCATTCCTAAAAGAAGAAAAAATAAGTAAGCAAATTTGAATTTCTGAAAGATAATTTTGTTAGCTTCTCTTCACCCTTGCTCACAGATGAACTCTTACCGGGTTGAGAATTCCCAAAAGCCATGTGTTTATACCCTAATCCTTTGATTATATATCTATTATAAGGTCTACTATAAACTGATGTTAGTAAAAGGTTTTTTTTCAATATTTCACACTGGCATGCAGAAACACCATAATACACTAATGGGAGAATAGGAGAATTTCTGAACTAACATTTAAAATACTGTCAACTTTATGAACTAGCATTTAAAATACTGTCAACATTAAGCATTCCATGAACTGATTCCCAGCTCAAGACCCTTGTGTTCTTTTAGTAGCTACTTTGCAATGGTAACCCAAAATGAAAGTATTCTGTACCTTTCCGTAAGGGTAAGACATTCCAAAACTTCGAAGAGTCACTCTATTTAAAATTCTGCATGGTGCAAATAATGCATGCTGCAAACAATGCCATTCAAAAAAAAAAAAAAAAAAAAAGAACCCACATAGATAACAGTAACACATGAAATCTAAAAGCCTGAAGTCAATGCAGCAATGGAGAATTTAATCATTACAGCTTATATGCCACCATGTACATATGTGGATACTTTTGTTCCATTCTTTATGCAACTTGAAATACGCTGTTTCAAAAAGAATTCCAGAATAAAATGAGACACTAAACTACTGTAACAGTTTTAAATGACTGTTTTATCATAAAAAGCAAGGCATTAACTTTTATGGGCATTCTATAATCAGGAAGAAATATGCTGTCAGGTAGCAAGTCTGTGTTACATCACTTGCAGTTACAGCAAGGTTCCTAATTTAATGCAGTCTCCCTCATATCATAATGAAATCACATTAGACTCACCTGAAAAATGTATGATGCTCTACACAGCATTTCCAAAGATGTTTGCATGTAGTCTTGTTATGTGCTTCAAAAAAGAAGGAAGTTTCATTGCACTGAAAGCAAAACAAAACAAATTAATGTAGCTGGGAAGAATTCTGACAGCAACTTTCATCTACGGAGCACAAGATGGAATCTTTCTCATAACACTGTACATAAAAAAGATATGAATAAGAAGAAATGTAGGTTATATAATTTTTTTATAATTCTTAATTAGAAGTTTTTATTTATTTCTCATTGCCTGAAGAAAATAATTACAAGTCTGCTTCCTTAGACGTGGGAAAAAAGAGGGGAACAGAGATTCTCCCCCTCACCAGGGGAGGAATTACCCAGGCAGCAGTACATATTAGGGGCTGACCTGCTGGAGAGCAGCTCCATGGAGAGGCATTTGTGAGACAAAACAAGACTCTCTCCATGGACAGTCCTGGTTGACACCAAATTACCCAAGAGGCAGCAGTGCCCTCGTGGCCAAGAAGGCCAATGGGCTCCTGGCTGCATCAGGAGGATGTTGGCAGCAGGTGGAGGGAGGGGATCCTGCCCCTCTGCTCAGCTCTGGGGAGGCTGCACCTGGAGTATTGGGGGCAGTTCTGGGCTCCCCAGGACAAGAGGGACGGGGAGCTTCTCGAGAGGGTCCAGCGGAGAGTGACAAAGATGATTAAGGGACTGGAGCATCTACTGAGCGGGGAAATACTAAGTGAGCTGGGCCTGTTTAGCCTGGAGAACGTTGAGAGGGGATCTTATTAACATGTATAAGTTCATGAAGGGAGAATGCAGGGAGGAAGGGGCCAAGCTCTTTTCAGTGGTGGCCAGCGATAGGACAAGGGGCAATGGTTACAAGTTGAAAAACAGCCAGTTCCATCTCCATATGAGGAAGAACTTCCTTCCTGTGAGGGTGACAGAGCCCTGGCACAAGTTGCCCAGGGAGGCTGTGGAGTCTCCTTCTCTGGAGCTCTTCCAAACCCGCCTGGATGCCGCCCTGTGCCCCGTGCTCTGGGTGTCCCTGCTAGAGCAGGGGGTTTGGACTAAATGATCTCTAGAGGTCCCTTCCAACCTCCATCATTCTGGGATTCTGTAAGATTACTGAAATGGGTCTGTTTCCTGATTCTGATTTACATTAGCTTTATCTTAACTAACAAGCAAAAAAGGTTTTTCATATAGTTGGTTTCTGATATTTTCTGAAATTGAACTTGAAGCAAGCAAGCAAAAAAATCTTCCCATGACTCTGTTTAGCAGTATTATCCTGGGAAAGCATAAAAGGAGCAGGAAAAATAGAAGATGTGTCATAAACTACTATGCAGCAGCAATGCAAAGAGAAAATGCACAAGACATGTACCTAAAGAAGAAAGGAAGTAAATCTGGAAATCAAAAAAGTGCATGGAAAGGAAAGATGAATAACACTAACTTCAGTATGATTCAAAATATCTGGGGAAAAAAAAGTGCCAACTTTAGAAGACTTAAAATCCACTTGCAGAGGGAACAGTCAGAGGAAGAAAAATAACATTCAAAAGCATTCAAGGAAACTGGCGGTCCATATTGTGTATACGAAGAAACCATGAATGACAGGGAAACATGAAAGAGAAGTCAGACATCTACAGATGGTGAAAAAAATGCAGTAGACAAGAGCAGTGTCCTTTGCTTACTGAAACATCCTTTTGGTGACGCATATGACAAGAATCTGACCTGAAACTTCATGTGGGTTTGTTCTTATGCTTTGTATTGTTTTAATTTTCTAGAAGGTCACAAAGTCATGAGAGACCAGTTAGATCTGTCCCACAAATACACTTCTACAGTTATTAAAAAGCCAATCTGAGGCTTCATAGGGATCTTAATCTCGGTACAGGACAGTCAATAGGCTTAACTTGCAAAAAGAAAGGTAAAACTAAAAACTTCAAAACTTTTTTAAATGAAATCCAAGCACCTGAAAGCCCCATGGGGAAACTCAGAAATTGCCAAGGATAAAAAAAAAAAATCTATGTACATTGAGCCTTCAAGAGCAATCATACTGCTCATGCCCCTCTGGCAATCACTCTACCCACTGAACTGGAACTAGGACTTCCAGTATAGAAATCAAGCAATACTCTTCCTCTGCTATTTTACACATAAAAGAAATAGTTTCAGATTTTATGGTTTAATTTACTCTAAAATTTCTAGACCAGATGATCCAGGCCTGGCATGATTTCATATAAATTCACATAGCTATAGTCACCTATGAAAATATAAACAGTAATCTCAAATCATATCTCTGATATTACAGACTTTCTGCAATGTGACAATTCATTTCAACTTCTATTACGAAAGAACACATAACTCACCCTTAATATGCAATGCTCCTTCTTCCTTCACTCCTACATTTTACATTTAGGCAAAGAACCCTCTGCTACACTTTCATTTATTTAACTATATAATGTATTAGTAGAAAGTCTGAGAGCAGTAGGGGAAGAAGCCAGAGTTTTTCTTGTTTTGTTTTTTAACAAAATAAGGTATTTCTATGATTTCTTATTATTAGCCCAGTTCAAATGCCACTGAAATTAAGGAAAAGATTCCCATTAGGGGAAAAAATATCTGCTTAATCTTTTTTTTTCTTCTTCTTAAAGTTTTTTATTTTTTTTTCGTATGTATGCTACATAACACCTGAAAATCTATCAGGCACCTGAAAAAGAGAAAGTATAGCTACAGTTTCTCATGATTAGAAGATTTCAACAAGTACTTCTGATGCCATTCTTCGAAGAAATCACTTTCCAAGATGAAGACAGTTCATCTCAACTGGTTAATTAAAAATGTTGATGATAAACCACTGGTCAGAATACACTTACTTACCCTTACTAGTATTTACTTAGCAATTAAAGGCTTTAAGGAAGAAACAGGGAAGCCCTGCAGATCATATGTACAGAATTCAGATTTGGAAAAACAAACAAACAAACATTGCCAGAAATGAGGACAAGAAGCTTTCTGTCGGCACCCATTACTTAGCTGGATTCAAAGGAACAGCACACATCTAAAAACTAAGTATTATTTCATGGTGGTAGATACAATATAACCGTATGAAGATATGAAGCCTAAGAAATTCATCCCTATGATCTTCCACTAACACAAGGAGAATTTATAATGCACGTATCATTTTTTCAGTTATTTGTAGAGGGATTCAGCAATTTACCAGGCTAATTCCAAAATGACTCTGCACACAGCATACTTGGGTCTAGGTTTTCTTCCACTTACTTTTAAGCTGGTTTGATATATTGTAGCAGAACTGTGATTATTCTCACAATTTGTAAGTACATATTTAAAAATAAAGAATTCCTAAAGGTAGTAACATCTAGGTTGAATTAATCTCTGCTAAATAAATACATTTAAATATAGGTAAAACAAGGATGATCTTACCCTTTAACATTATGCATCTTTTGTGCCCATTAAGAGGCAACATCTCTACTATCTTGAACGATTATCATTTTTATAATGTAGTGAGAATTATTTTTTCCCCCTAACTAATATATCTGAAAACCAAAAGAAAGAGATACTCTATTTCTACTAACGGTTAAAAGGAAGCTCAGTATTGTACGCTGCCTCACAAACTACTCCATGTTATTTATCCTGTTGCTTTCAGAGCGCCCAAGCGTACTGAAACTCAGTGGTACAAAACTCAACAGCACCTTCTTCAGAATAGTCCTGTTTCATCTGTTCCGTCACCATGCAGTTGCTGCAGTGCCAACCTTCTCATCTTGAGAGGGCCAAGAAACCACACAACCGGGACAAGCTGAGCAAGTTTGCAGATGACACCAAGCTGGGTGGAGTGGCCGACACTCCAGAGGGCTGCGCTGCCATCCAGAGGGACCTGGACAGGCTGGAGAGTTGGGCAGAGAGGAACCTCATGAGGTTCAATAAGGACAAGTGCAGGGTTCTGCACCTGGGGAGGAATAATCCCAGGCATCAGTACAGATTAGGGGTCGACCTGCTGGAAAGCACCTCCACGGAGAGGGACCTGAGAGTCCTGGTTGACACCAAGTTAACCATGAGTGAGCAGTGTGCCCTCGTGGCCAAGAAGGCCAGAGGGATCCTGGCCTGCATCAGGAGGAGTGTTGCCAGCAGGTCAAGGGAGGTGATTCTGCCCCTCTACTCAGCTCTGGTGAGGCCGCACCTGGAGTACTGTGTGCAGTTCTGGGCACCCCAGTATAGGAGGGATGTGGAGCTTCTCGAGAGGGTCCAGAGAAGGGCAACCAGGATGATTAAGGGAATGGAACATCTCTCGTATGAAGAGAGGCTGAGTGAGGACGGCTCAGAGGGGATATGATTAATATGTATAAGTTCAGGAAGGGAGAATGCAGGGAGGAAGGGGACAAGCTGTTTTCACTGGTGGCCAGCGACAGGACGAGGGGTAATGGCCACAAGCTGAAGCACAGGAAGTTCCGTCTCCAGGTGAGGAGGAACTTCTTCACTGTTAGGGTGACAGAGCAGTGGAACAGGCTGCCCAGGGAGGTTGTGGAGTCTCCTACTCTGGAGGTCTTCCAAACCCACCTGGATGCCACCCTGTGCCACATGCTGTAGGTGTGCCTGCTTGAGCAGGAAGGTTGGCCTAGATGATCTGTAGAGGTCCCTTCCAACCTTAAATATTCTGTGATTCTGTGATTCTGTGACAAGCTGGTCCCTCTGACCTGAGCTCATGCTAAAGCTCACACTGTCACAGCCCCCGGGAGGGACAGGCCAGCACACAGGATGCCCAGAGTTTGACTACACCACTAGCTTATAATACTCCATCAATTAAACATGTAACCACGGCCTCCGAGTGTTTTATCTGTGTGAAATCACCCAGAAAAGTGAACTGTCAGGGTATTTGAGATCTCCTGTACTGCAGGGTTGGTAATTGGTATAGCACGATACCATTAGCTCCTGTCTTACCGAAAGCATGTTAGCAACACCCTCAAAAGAGACCAGCCAGAGGGTACATTGCTCCACCTGGTCATTGCTAGGTAGCCCCAAAATGCCGCTGGGACTGCTACAGCTGATGTGTTACTTAAGAGTTGCCTATATTCCCTTTTCCAAATACTTCCTTGCTGGCTTGGTCACACTAATGTGATTACAGACCTTCGAGTACAGGGTTGGTTCATATCCAGTTAGCTCAGTGCCCAGGCAGAGCAAGTTTGAGTCTGCCTGCAAGGGAAGACATAGTAATGACAGGTTTTTCCCTCCGGGTACCAGAAGATCCCTTGGTTGTGAAGTTTATGGATTACTTCAGAGATAACATGTAAAAGCAGGCTTACTGTCAGCAGACTTGCATTAGCTCCATGGGGTACTGCACTTCCATTGGGACTTCCTTATTTTTTTTGGACTCCACAGATGAAAAATGTGTGAGAACCAATGCCTCAGACAGGCCATAGCTGCTCTAATTTACGACCGGACATAAATAAGCCCCGACCAGTCCAGGTTTGGGAAATGAAAATAATATTCAACAAAAACTCTGCCAACACAGATGCTCTCTTCAATTGCACTGAATATTTAGTATAAGAACCTTGTCCCATTATAAGCACACTGCATGTGCATGCACAGGTAAAAGAAGTGTTAATACTACTTCTGAAGCTACTGCATCCAAAAAGCTTTCTTTGTCAGGTCAGGCACACACCTAGATAGTATCAATTATTTCCTTCAACAGGAAATATTCTGTCTTCATATATTTACACAACACATACCCATCATAGCTTATGTAATGGAGAATATATTACTGGTTACATATGGTCACCTGAAATCTCCAGTTAGATAATTATCCCTAGGCATATTATACAAATCCAGAATTAGAACTAATAATGCTGTGCTACTACACATAAAGCATGTCAAGTATTAAAGCATCTCAGGCACATATTATCAACAATTACAAAAAATTACTAAACAATAACTTAAAAAAACCCTGACATGAACACTTCAATGACAAGCATTTAAGTTTAGCCAGGAATTTTAATCCCAGTTCTCCTTCAAAAATGTTGATTACCAAAGACTTAGCTATCAAGCCTTAAGCCATTCATACAAGTATGTGGTGACTCACAAGATGGTTAAAAAAGTTATACAGATGTATTAACATCTTGTGCAGAGGGGGCTAGACTAGATGATCTCTAGAGGTCCCTTCCAACCTCCATGATTCTATGATCACTGTACTAGCTCACCTCCACCACCACTCTGATTTAAGTGACAAAAATACAAATGATGTAAAAGTTATTTCTACTATTTAAGCCATCAATAATATTTAATTATTATTAATAATTTTTAAGCCATCAATATTTAAGCCATCATAAAAACTGAAATGCTACTTTTTCAATGTAAATACAAATTAAATTAGGTCTAACAACAGGAAGACTATCTCTTCATTCTCTGTTCATCTTCTGAAGAAACTGTTCAAGAGGATCAAATGAAGAGGTCCTGCTCTTATAAATTACATACCATATAAGACATATACCATACTTTCTTCCATTTCAAGTTATGGTATGTGCAAAAGGGGTATGTACATGAGGTATGTATGCACATATATGGTATGTATACAAAGATGTGTAAGACTACCTTATTAATCATCTATCAGACTTCTAAAACCTATAAAAAGCAATTAAAATATAGAAGTCCACTAATTAAGAGCAGAAGTCCAGGGTCTCCCAGTATGAAAGAATAAAGATCTTGTTTTTGGACAAGCTTGCAGAAGCAGATAGGAACCAGTATGTGCTCTGGAATTGCCCTGAAGTTCCTCTTACCTACATGCATCAGTTGCTGATAAAGGTCCTGGAAATTGTCGTTATGTACTTTACCTTATAAATTCAGCTGAGCTAGGCCTCTTCACCTGACTAAGGAAGATTGCAGAGAAAGGCTCGTGTTGCAATTGTATAAATCATTTTTAATTGCATTGCTTTAGGAGTCTGTTCTAACTTGAAACAAACCAAATTTCAAAATCCATCACAAAAGAAAAAAATCAGACTTCCAAAAGACTTGTCTGTTAAAATGAGAAATAATGAAAGCAAGCTTTATGCAGATTGAACTAACTCAAATTCCCTGATAAAAGAGTGTATGAAAAGTACCAAGCACAGAAACTTTGTATAAATGCTACGAACCAGTGAAAACTTACATGTTTAGACACACTGCAACTGAAGTAAAAGGAACTCCTTACACAAAGATGGCTCAGAGGTAGTTAGCATACCCTCTCAATTACTCATGTTCACACCTCATATCCTTTGTGATTTGACTCAATTTTGTTGAACCGAGGGCCTGCGGCAGCCACCAGACTGTTGGATGATATCCATTATGTTTTTTCAGCAGGTACCTACACTAGTATGAACTGTGCACAGGTATTATCAGATAGCTCTCATTTTCTCAAGAAAATCCCAAGTCACTAGTCTTAGAGTAAGGACAAGCTAGAGATGACCAAATATTACAAATATTACACAGTCTATTCTCTAGGTAACCTAAGGACATGAAGCTGTACATTTAGACCAAGATTTTTAAACTCATCAATGCAACTGCACATTCCAAGTAATTTGGTAGGTTTAGAAAAGTCTCAGACAAGTTTATCTGAAGAACTGGGAAGTTACCATAAGCAATTGCATGCAGCAAAAAAACAACATTTCACAGAGCACTTAAAAGAATCAAAAACATCCTCCTGAGGTATATCTGTGGAAAGTGTTCATCAGTGTCAATAGAAGTAACTGGTATGTGGACACGAACTAGAATTCAGCCTGTAGAGTTTTCATTACAATAGAGAAACTGTGATTCATACAATGCACTCAATGCATCCAGCTCTTGGCTTTACATGGTGTTAATCCATGCCATTAAGCTAAAACTAAGAGACAAAAAAAACTCCATCATCCCACCTCTTTCTCAATCTTGTATTCTCCCCAACTAATTTTAATAGTCCCCTTCTTCCTTCAATTCCCTACAAAGAGTAGTCATCAGCCTAGTAAACCATACTGCCTGTGCACTGTCTGCCTGGCGTTTGGCAATTGCGCTCCCTGTTCAATCTTGACTCCTCCTTTCACAGCACTGCTCTCTTCAAACCTTTTCTAGACTCTTGGATTCACTTTCCTTTCAAAGTACATCTTTCTTAGTTCACTACATTAATTTTATCAAATATTATTAAAGGAGAAAAGACAACTTTGGAAGATAACGAGACAAAAGGCAGTAGTTCAGCTCTTCCATGTGACCACTTCTGGTGTCTTTCAGACTTCAGAACCTGTGAACATCTACCTAGTAAACGGAGTTGTCTGGAAATGAGTTACACATTCCAGATTCCTTCTGCTGGAAGGTGATATTCAAGGATGCAGCATGAAGCAAAAGTGGTGTATTTTCTCTCCTCACACACACACTGCAAATCCATTTCTCAGTGAAAGGACAAAGCAACAGCAGGTATGTGAAAACATGGAGGAATGAAAGAAATTTGTGAATGAAGGTTTTTTTTCAGTACTAAAACACATGGTCTATAAATATACTGAAGAGTTATTACAATGATTTTAATCCACAAACTAAAACTACTGTTAGTTTATTCCAAAAATGCTTTTGTGGTAGTAAGAATGTTTACCAGAAAGCAGAAAACAATATTCAGGGCCATTTTAGCATTTCTTTAAGTTGTTAGGATATGAATACTGCAGAAGCACTTCAAATAAGTATTAGCTGCAATGCAGATTACAGGGATGGTACACACCCTTGTACTTACTGTTCTGTTAAACAATTTCCTCAAAATACCTGTTGGGACTCGAAACTGTCAACTGCTGTCAAAGTGCTTGTCTTACAATCATAATATTAATTGTTCATGGGCTTTATAAGTCATCGACATTCACAATCTAAACTTGTGTATATTTTCCAAAGCTTCCAGGTTTCATTTTCGGCATGTTAACATTTGCAATTCCAGATGGTTCAAACAAAAACTATATGCATGTGACATCAAACAGAAATTACAGCATCATTTCAATGCAATCCACTTTTAAGTCAAACTAGGACTTGTTTGTACACGAACAGGCATTTATCCTTGAAATGAAGCATTGACAAGTTTTCCCAACCCTCCTCCAGCTTTCAAACAACTCTCAGATTTCAACAAACACATCACCAGAAATAAACGTTCCATAGACAAACACACTGAAGAGAAACAAAGCACTTCTGAGTAATGAAAGCAAAACTTGCCAACACATCTCCACAAGCAAGAAATACTATCCCCGAACCAACAAAATCCATCAGTGCTACACATACATTTCCAAGAATGTACTGAAAGCACAAAATGATCTCTTGGAAAAAAAAAAACTACACAGATGAATAAACTTACAAAGATGACCAGGAAGGCAAAAAATATTCAAGTTCCAGCAAGGAAATATTTATCATAAAACAACTGTTCTGTCTCTAAACTTTTACCCTTGAGACTCCAAAAAGACCTAAAAAAAACTTTCAAAAAATTTAACTCAGCAAACTACACTCGTAACTCAAAAAGAAACCAAAAGTCACAGACTGATTTTGAGGACTGGGTTTTATTTCTTAGCACTTCTTAAACATTGTTTTATTATACTTCACACTTCTCCCTACATCCTCAATCTTCTCCCCCAACACCACCCCTCAAGATCTCTGTGCTCCACAGATAATAAATATATTTCTTTTGGTTCCACTTACCATACCTTAAAATTTCTTCTCTTCCTGGAAATCTGCTATACTTGCTTCAGTATAGGTAGGTATTGGCTTTCCATGAATATTTTGTCTTGTTCTAATTCACAAGGCATAGTATGAAAACGTACAAAATCCCTACGTCTGCGCTACTGACATTCTTTCCCCACATCTGCAAAACATGGGAGGAAAAATCTTCCTCTTTTTTCTTTCTTAAAACTGCATGCACTATCAAGAACAACTGACACTTGAGCATAAGATCTCTTTTTGCAGTAACTATCAATAAAATTTCACTTAGATAGATGAATTCCCCACGGGAATTGGGATGAAGTCCCGATTTCCCCATATATTAAGATTGGTGAGATTATTTTTGTTTTGTTCTTTGAGGCTTGAATAAAAACTTACATCTTTCCCCACGACTCTGAGTTCAAACTGTGTTTCCTTGAAGTGAACTTTTGTAATTCTAGGCCTGTAATACAGAATAAAAAGACAGAAAGAATTCATGGAACTCCGACCTCATAAAAAGTAAAACATAAAACCGCATATATTTACATACAAACATAAAAAAGGATCTATTGGTAATGTTTTTCTCGACATCTACACCTCACACAGATTTCAAAAGAAATTAGCAATACTTAAACTTTTCAGCATGAGTCCAGTAAAGATAAAATAGTTTTTATATTGAAATTTATATATTTATATGGAAATTGGATTGTCAAGTATTTAAAATTTTGGAATAATTCAGATAAGGAATTCCAACTGTGAAATGCTTTTTTTTTAAAATAAAACCAACTTTTGAACATATCATACATTTCTGTACAACAACATTGTTAAACACAGAGTGCATTCTTAAATTATACATACCAGAAATATTTCCCAACTTGTTTTTTATTCTTGTAGACAACAACTCCTACAGGTGTTAATCCTAAAAAATATTCAGATTTGTTTTCACCCTAGAAAATAAAACATATATCATTCAATTATTTACATCAGCAATTTGTATTACAGTAGCAGTAAGGCTTAGAGAGGAAAAGTCTGATATTGCTGATATTTGTTTTGTCCATCTTGCAATGGGGAAAACAATACTTTATCTAATGAAAACTCCTAAAATAAAACTTCCACGCAAAGATGCAAAATAGTAGTTAAGAATGGAGGTTTCCACACTCCACATTAAAAAAAAAAAAAAAAAAAAAAAAAAGGAATTATGTTCATCTTTTAAGAAAATGACCACAGTTTGGAGAATAAATTCTTTATTAAGACATGATAAGACATGATAGCAACAGACACCTAAACCTTAGCTAAAGGTACACAGTGATTTCTTAAACTACTTCACTATAGTTTAATTGCCTTTCTAAAATAACACCATCTGTGTGCTGCTACAGAAGTCCTAAACGCACTACAGCTTTGAGATTCAGAATTTTTCAGAATGGTACCAATATCCAAGAGGAACAAGGAGGGGTCACACCATCTTCTCCAAGGAAAACTGCTCCTGAGATCAATGCCTCAACTGTAAATCATACGTGTACACAATACAATGAACATTCTCTTCATGAAGGCAGAACCCCTCCAGCTTCCTCATTTGCAGTCAATAATTAGAATTACATCCTGCGCCAACCTAGATTCCTAAAGTTTCAAATTTGAGAAAGTCACAAGCTCTAGAAAATTTGAGTCTTCTGAAGTTTTCTATCAGCCCTTTTTGGATTACTGCTTAGACAGTGAACACAGAACCATTTCCTTGAGTTCATTCTGACTTAATCTGAGAACAGTTTACACAATTTCTGGAAGCAATTCATCATTTTTTTTTTTTTCAGCTGTAACTGGCAGTAGTCAGTTAACTGTTCTCCCACTTCAGAGCAAAGTGCTGACTTCAATCTTCCATGAAGAAGGGACCACCAAAACAGATGTTTTCAGAATGGCTCTTTTCAACCTTTTAAAGAGTTTCAGTATTTTGGGTCTGATTTTTGCTTTCCCTTATACTTTTGTGCACATAAATTATTACTAAATCTTATGCTGTATTACCTTATGATACTTAAAGTGCTTGGAAGACTACAGATCTTTGCATATAAGGTTACAGAGCCACTGCCATGAAGTTTAAAAAAAAAGGGGGGGGGATCAGCTGCAAAAGTTAGCTCATCTGCTGCTTGGCAGAACAGCGTGGAGGAGCCCAACTAGTTCTTTAACAGAAGTTCATGAACGACAAAAAATATCTGTGTGGTTATGAAGTGATATAGCTTAAGCTCCTCTCCCTGAGCAATGCCTGTGCTCCAAAATGAACTAACTGCTAGAGGCAAGTTTATTTTCAATATGACCAGATAATGAAAAAAAGAATGCATCTCTTTATATCTCTATTTTCAATCTTGAATAAAGATCAAGAAGTAATCTTGAACTTCAACATAAATACAACAATAAACGGATTTGACCCAAGCATATTATAATGAATCCCTCATAACTCAGCTGCTATGTCCCTGCAGGACATAAAAACCAAACTTTCTAGATTCTGCAAATTTAATATGATTTTTGTTGGATCATGTTGAAATTTGTTCAAGTAACTCCTCCACTTCCTACAGGTGGAGTGGCATAGAGCAGTGGATATAAAAATCATTACACCACAACGTTTATTAAGAAATACTTCATAGCGTGAAGTACATAATTGTCAGGTGTAAATACATACTTAATCTTTTGATTGCATCTTGACTTCATTACTTTCCTTTAAGTCATTTCACAAAGTACTGACATCCAACTCAGTGAACTATTTACACAACAACTTCTCATTTGAACTTTTCATTTTCTTTTATTCAAGGAAAAAAAATGTCATGAGCAGGATTATTTAAACAAGATAGAACGATGTTTCTACGAGAAGCACAAAGCCTTCAGGTGATGGCTTCGATCCAATCCCAACATACATGTTGTTTTACAAAACAGGTAAGGGGATCTGTTGAGGCAATATAGAAAACTTACATTATATATATACGTGTATATATATATAAAATCAGAGGAAAAATCTGTAAACATGCTCTGGCTCTTTAGCAAACCCTTCACGAATATCAAAACACAGCAGGCATTCTCCTTTGGTTTTGGTCGCCTTCTGCAATAATTCTGCAATTTTTTTCATCTTTCATTCACTGTGTTCTTTGCAAAACAAACGATGTACAAATTCTTTTGACAAACACAAGAACAATCACTTCTTTTTGTATTTTCTGACACACTAATGCCTACCACTTTATCAGCATTGCTTTTTTTTTTCAATACAATTGATTATCTTTCACAGGCGTAATGCAATCACAATCTGCAAACCATCCGGCTTCTTTATGTGTGAATGACATAATCCATTCACTCTGTAAATATGTGTTTCTTAAGACTTTTTGAGTACATTTTTTTTTTCTTTTCAGCTACTACCTGAAGACTAGACAGTATAAATACACCTCCCTCCAGGAGATTTTCTGAATTGCTTTCAAATTTAAAATATGTAATTATATACAATACTTACATAAACAGGATGGAGATCCACTCCATACATTTCCAGGGATTTGGCCACCCCCAAGTAATTTGATTCAGCCTCAGCAGGAACTTGACCCCTGTAAACAACATGCTAAGTAAGGACTTGATATTTACAGTTAACATTAAAATACTCCTTTTTTCATTAAAAAAGTATTTGCTAGACAAATATGCAACCCTTCCTACCATTTTTGTAGAGTGTCATTATCTTTCGAGCACTGTATGTCTTCTGGCTTTGAGTATGAATTTACAGAGGGCACAAGCTTTTACTATAAAATCCTTTGCTGCAAGATTCTATCATACATAAAACGTATATTAACTAGTGTGGTTACCACACTGATGCCTTGCTTCCTCAAACATGCTTCAGATATTTCACTTTTAGGCTTGCATATACATACTAATCTTTTTTTTTTTTCCTCCCCTCAAGCAACTACAGTATTATTAATGAGTGAGTGATTGGGGGAATGTTTTTCCATGGAAGTACTGAGGCTAGTATGAATTTCTGTAGTCAAGGTTCATGACTTTAGATGAAATATTCTCTTCTTCATAAAATCTTACCTACAGGAAGTCAGACCAGCTGGTTATACCCAAGCCTGCTACTGTAAAAACAAAGTCTAGAGTCCATTGCTAGAGATTAGCAGTTTCACACACCCAACTTGCCTTTCTGTCTGCAAATACCAATGCATCAGTTAATAACTACTATGAGCTTCATGGTGGGAAGAAATAATAGGGGAAAAGAAAAGGAGAAAAAAGGAGCTTTTAGGAACATATGTGACATCACTGAAGAAGGAAATATTTTCAAAAACTAAATAGATTCATGGTGTTCAACAATTTCTCAGAATTTCATTTGTTCTTCTCTTCATTATTGTCACTGATAGAACAGCAAGACCATCCACTGCAAATAACTGAACCTCACGCATTTTGAAAGTTGCTATGAATGCTGCTAGTATGTAGAGAAAGCCCAGCACCATTCGTGATGACATAAGCCACCAACTCTAAGAAATGCATCCCCTTCTTCACTCTGTAATTATTACCATGGGAAAACATTTCAATGCATCTGCTACCATTCACATTCAAAGCGTGAGGTAGAGCTGAAGATCTTGATCCACAATCTGAAAAATCCTGCAATACATACATTTTCTCAAGACTCTCTATTTTCTTTAGCCTAGCAGGTATCTTCCTATTTAAAGAAAAAAAGAAAGAAAGTTAAGAAAGAAAAAAAAAGAAAAAAAAAAAAAAGAAAGAAAAAAGTGCTATCCTGAATGCAGTAATGTAAGTATTTTAAATAGCTTCACTATTTTTGAGATACCAGCTGCTTCACCCTGGCTTATCCACAGAATGATGCTGACACAGTTTCAGGTGTTTCCCATTATTTCTGAGGCACTTGGGAGAAGCAGAAGATCTGAAGTCCTTTCCTCAAGACCTAGAGCTCCCAGGAGATCAGTTTATTTCTGATTCACATTATGCATAATGCTGGGTATTGACGATGTCATGGTCATCAAATCTGTACTTTCTTGTACATCAGTACTTTCCTCCACTGCTGCTATAAAAATTCACTCCACAGCTTGTTTTTTTAAATCATATTTGTAGCTCTCACAGATAACAGTAAAATGTTCAACAGTAAACAGCACTGTCTCTGAGTTCACAGCAGGCTGAAAAATCAGTACTGAGCAACACGAATTATCTCACCAATGAATTATCAGTGGAGTCCAACAGCAATTTAAATATCACGGCTACTATTTCCTTTCTGATAACATAAAAAAAGTGTGTACTTACTCCACCAGTCCCATTAATTTCTGAAAGTACTAAAAGATCCAGATGTGAACTGAGTATGTATCTTAATACTTTTTAAATTATACCTAATACATAAAAGATATTTGCAAAAATAGTGAATAATTAGTCTGCGTGTAAGGATGTAAGGAAAGAGTAATGTTGCCCCAAATATAGACGATGAAGACAATACGCAAAGGAGTAGAGTACGCAAGGCCAAGAACTGCTTCTAACATCAAAGGATAAGAAGTTCTTTTTGTTTGGTTGGTTTTTTCCCATATACACAAAAACAAACTCCCCTCAGCATTGTGCATATTGCCAATACACCCCAAATCTGTTGGCAATAAATATGCACCTCTGCTTTAGCTGGACAAAGTAAGAGCATCTGAGAGCTACTGTTAAAGCCATTATGGGTATTTTAGCTTCCCTATGTCCCACTGATAACATGCAATTTTGATTTAAAACATCCAACAGGGGACTTGCTATGTACCAGTTACTCCCAATCTGCTGCCAACTGGGGCAACAACAGAAGAGGGCAATATTCGCTCTGCCACTTGCACTGAAGGATCATAACCCTCCTGCAGCCACGCCGAGTTTCTGCGTCTTAAAATGCAAGAACTGAAGCTACTGATGGTTGCTGAAGATGTGTATGGCAACATAATCACATACATTGTTATTCGACCTCAGCACTGCCATGCTGGTTTACATTTGACCAACTGTACCAGGCTGGAGAAACCCACTTTCACACAAATCTGAAACTTGCTTCAGAACTTTATCCCAAACAAATCCAGGAATATACACCGTGCTGTGTAAAATCTGATTGCTGAGCTCCACACACCTATTCACAAAATTTCTGCAAGTTGGTGAGAAAAAATGGGGATGTATCTTTAATCACGCCAGGTTGAAAAATCCTATCCCGAGAGAGGTCTCACATGTGTACAGAACGTATGCAGGCAGTGTTGATGCTGACAGACAGGCTGAACTAGCACTGAGTGTGCACGTTGGTATCACTCGGTTTTCCACTGCCTCTTAAGTCTCTGTCATCTAATTGCAAGGAAAGGAGGAGCACAGCATCAGAGGTCTGGCTCAGTAAGCATCTAAAACCACTATGGTTAAGACTGCTATCAACTCCCTTCACAATTGCTGCTCCCACTGCCTCTGAATTTCATTTTTAAGTTTACAAACGCTTTAAGCTAAATGAATCACAGTCTGACTTATTACACAAAAGACTAAAGAAACCAAAGGGAAAGGAGTGAAGGTTGTTTAGTATTGCTGATCTGGAATAAATCCCAAGTTTCATTTCTTAAACCCAGTCTCTGTGATGTTGACTCAAACTCCCCGTGCCACAGTTTTCTATATCTAGAACAAGAACAACAACAAAAAAAAACCCTAAAAGATTTGCAGCAATATTCTCTGTAGTGCATCAGTTACAACAGAGGAGCCAAGTAACCATACAGAAATAATTATTTAACAACAGATTCTCTTCCCTAAAAGAGAAAGCTCAAAGCAAAGCGGCAACTGGCAGGCATTCCAATCAAAACAGAACTTGGTTCCAAGTTAACAGCTTTGAGTTAATACCTACTCTCATTAAACAAGATACATGCGACATGAACATAGAGAACTACAGGCAAGAAACTACTTAGCCTTTATCCAGATTGTGGCTTTATTACAGCTGGAGAAAGAAGAAACCTAGATCTAAATACAAGACGGTTAGTTCTGATTATCTCTACATGACTTTGACAAAAGATATGAAGAACATGCTCTGATCTTAATAACATAATGGTTATATCACAATTGCACCTAACTTGGATTTGTTAGAACATGCTTCTTTTACACTTACTTCAGCTTATGAAGCTGGAAGTAAGAAAGTAAATGTTTATTTTGGCTTTATCTATCTAGTATGCATGTCTTTCATACATTTTACTTTTAATACCAAATTTACGGTAGCAGTTTTGAAGGCACTGCAGCCTAAGACTCGTAACTGCAAGCAGGGAAGACAGATCTTTCTTTTCGGACCTTCACTGTGAGTGCTCAATCTGCCTCTGCAACTCACGTAGCAAGTGAGCTTCATTCTAAAACAGAGTTCTTTGAAACTACTGAGACTTCATATACAAAAAAGAAGAATAAATGGGACAGAAAGAGGTGCTCTCCCCCTTTCTGATGCCACCTCCTCAAAACTCCATTATGCTCTTTGCTCCAAATTCCATGCAAGGTTGTTGATTATTTTCCTCTTTGCTGCTCCTGTTGTTTCTTATTCAAGCACTGAGAAAAACGGGGCCACAGACTACAAGTCCTACTTTTCTTTGCTCAGCCACTTACGTCCCCAGTCGATGGTCCCCAGTCCTGTCCATTCTTACCGTAGTTTTGCATCCCAGTGCTTTGACCGGTAATCAAGCCAAGATGTCACGTGCACAAATTGCAATGTGACACAGAATCCCAAAGCGGTAACACCGGGTCCATCATCAAGCGGAGATGGTCCATCATGACCAAGATGGTACCTCGTCACTATACAAAGATGCAGCTCTTTTGTATTCACGGTGATTATCATTCCAATGCCTGGAAGATGGAGAACCAAAGCTCTGCAAGTCCCTATTATCAAAATGAATCTGTCTTTTCCAGCTTCTTCAAGACCACGTTGAGGCTGCATGAACCTCTGAAGTCTGCTGACATACATGTTTCTGATCTCTTCAGACCCCTTTTGTGCTGTCTGCAGTAAGGTTCATAGTCTACTCCTAGAATCACTTCAGGCCTGTGTTATTTTTATGCCTACTCAGCTTCTTCTCATGCTAGAGAAATGTCTTCGGGTATATTTTCGAAGCCAGCAAGCTTCTGTATTTCCTGGTTCAGTTTAAATCAAAACTCTTCTGATGCCACCAATTATTTAGTTCTCCCACTGCTTTTATGTTCATGCAAAGTTTTAGAATTTTTGTTCAAAGCCAGCACTTCTAAATACCCTGACTTCTTCAATGCTGCCTGACTTTATTTCTAGGTACTTTTTTACTTTTAAATCGTATGTTCCTTCCTATTGCAGCATACACTAAAAGTGCTTGCTGCTAATGTTTTATGTAAAACATTTAAGTTAATACTGTGAAAAGACTTTATGTTTGTACAACCAAACTGTGTCTTTAACTCATAAAGGTGTTGCAACTGAGGCTATCGCCTAAACTATGGTCATACAAACTGATTTCTTGATATCTCCTGCAATGTGAGTTGCTCTCACAAAGACTTTTACAGGTTGCTACAAGCATCCCTTCCTTACTCCAACTAAAGGTTTGGCAAGAAAGAGACACTTCATTGTACTAAGTGCTATTTACTTAGTGGTATAGTTATTTACATTACTATATTGGAAGTGATTTTACAGTAACAAATATCACAATACACAGAACAGGATAAGCAAAAGAAATATTATCTCCATTTTACAGAGAACAGACAGAGGCATTGTCACAATAAGCAATTTGTCTAAAATTACAGAGGAGATCTGTGTTGCAACAATGAACTGAACTCAAACAATTCAGAAGATTTAGATTTCCTTCTTTTCACTACAACAAAATAAGGAAAGGTAGAACCACTAATAAAACTGCTAGTTCAAAAAATTGCTACCTGGATCTGACAGGCATTGTATTTTCTTTTATTTTGCTATTCAGTTCTGAAAAGAACACCTTCAAATACACTATTTTTTTCTGTTGTACTGTGTTGAGGAACATCATTGCATGCTCTGCACCTCCTCAAGTCTGCAAGCCTTCAGCTGGCAACACAGTAAAGACTGTTTGCACTTGTCAAACATTTCTGAATCTGATTTTAAATGAAAAGTTCCCAATATTACTTAATTCTTACATCAGAGTTTTGTGTATCCGTTCTATGGCATCTTCCAATTCTTCCTTCTGGTCTGGAACAAAACGGTACTCCGACACATAACCTGCAGTATGCTTATATGGGTCATAGTCTCCCAGCTCAGCTACACAGAGAAGAAGAGAAAAAAAAAGTTCACAGTTTTCAGTGCCTTATTTTAATCATAAAGTATATATATTATTTAATCCATCTATTTGTGTCAATTGGTCTTTATCCAAATGACTTTTATTTCACCATGCAGTCAGTCACACAAGAAAAAAACAAACCTACTCTTCTGTTGAAAAGGAAATAAACAGGATACTGTTAATACAGAAAGCTGACCATACACTGCCTTCCACAAAAGTCTTTAAAAATGTTTAAAGAGAAATTTAAAAGCCAGAGCTCTTAAATAGCTAGAAATTTTGACCAAGGTCTTGCTTTTACAGCACTGGATCTAATTTTGTCCATCAGTTCTCACCATGATTTGTCACACAATTTTATTATTATGTAATTAACTACTAGTAGCAATTAACTATTACCTAATACCGAGGTTACCTATTGTGTTTGAATGCAGAGTTTGAAGTGCAGTTTAAAAGGAGTAACTGGTAGACAGGCAGCTCCTTTCTAATTCACCTTGACTTTCATCACTAACTTTAGGATATAACTTCAGCTACAGCTTCAGCTATATATTTAGGATATAACTTCAGCTTCTGAAAAGCTAACTACTGATAAATGCATGCAGATAAATGACAGGAAGAATTAAAATTCTTCAGGTCAAAACATCTCTTCAAGCAGAGACACATTCATATTGACATAATGTAAATTTTGAACGATTCTTTTATCTGACAGAACATGCTGGCTAGAGGCTGCCAATGACTAATCAACTCTGTAAATTGCCTTATAAGGAAAAAATACACCACAGGGAAACTATAGAAAAGGTTGCTGACATATTTTACATGCAAGTACAAAATAAGGTATTCCTGGCAAGGAAAACTGTGTTCATCAGACTCATCAGAAGTTTTGCTATTTTTTTTTTCTCATTTCTGTAGTATTTCTACATTATTATATTTATTACTTCTACATCCTCTCTTCTGAATGGGTAGTTATTTACAGCTTCCTGGTTCTAATCAATCTGATCTGTTTTGTTCTATTCTGAAACAAACACTGAAATAAAACAGACAATTAATTCTGAAATTAAGTGTTAATTAAGTGTTCAGTCAACACTTAAAAAAAAACATAATACAAGATTAAAAGAAGTTGTCTGCTGATGAACTTACACTGAATCACATATGCTCCCAGCTGTGCTGCTGTGTTGATTGTACAAGGCAAGCGGCCTTGTAAAACATCTTGCTTGACTTGCAAGAAAAACTGATACCTAAAACACAGAGGAAACAAAGCTTTAGCATTGAGTCTGATGCACCAAGCAACCTTTCATCATCTCTCACTTAACTAAAAACATACCATGAAACATAATTAAGTAACAATGAAAAACTGTATTCCCTTCGGAATTACTTTTTCCCTCCTAAGCTTCAAGTAAAAACTGAGATAAAGTTAGTGGCATAAAATGGATAGGGAAGAACTTTGCAGTTTTCCTATCTGCTAACACAGAGCAAACAAAATTAATTAATTTCAGCCTGAAGTCAAAAGACTTTCACAGACCAGTGAAGAAACAGTGAAGAGAGCTTTTAAAAAAAAAAAAAAAAATTATCAAAAAACCAAGGCTTAACTTGATTAGTCCCTTGAATCAATGGTCAAGAGCAGGAAGCAGATTTCACTGAGCCCATCCTCCCAAGAAGGAAGGGGCAGGTATATTACCAGCAACTAACTCTATCTGTCTTCCTCCAGAGCACCTGCACTCTTGGAACAGAGATAACAGAGATAAAATGCAATTTTTGACTTGTCACCTGCTCCAACATCCACTTTATGAACTACATATTTTTGCCTCAAAGTAAAGCCCCATTTTTTTAAAAACCAGCAGCAGGACTGAGAATTCAATGCAAATTCGAAGTTTTTAAGCATATTTTTTACTGATGAGGATCTCTCAGCTTCCAGCATTACAACAAGTACAAACCAAATTTCCTTATATACAGTTTCTTCAACATCCCATGTACATATGCAATACATATCAGACGACTGCTCACACATCAGATGCCTGCGGAGCGCAAGCATCTGCATTTGCCACATCTCCCTCTATCTCTGCAATGCTGAACTTAAAATGAAACAATATGCATAAAATAAATGGAAAAACAGAGGCAGGAAAATAAGTCATCAGACAGAAGAATAGTTTAATTTTTCACCTCTCCCTATTTATTCTCATTGCTTTTTTCTCCTACAACAGATGAAATGTAGCAGATGAAAAACGTGAAATATGTGGTTGATACACATTTGTGGTTTCTTAAAGCACTTTTGCAGCTCTACAGTCCAAAGCTTTAGGAAAAGCGTTATCGTTATCAATGTCCTTTCCATGGAGCAGGTATCCACATCTGTATATTTTCAGTATCCATCCCCAGAATAAAACTGATCAATTTTGCAAAAAAGATTCAACTCCTTGCAAAAAGCAGTGGGAAGCAATAGCTGTTAAGTACTTGGGCGACTTCTACAAAGCGATGAACATTCTCAATTCCCACGGAAGCCACGAAGCTCCTTGCAGTGCGGGCTCTTTTGTTCAAACTTGCAGCTAAAGTATTCTCCCCTTGCTCACTGTCAGGTTTGTCATGCATACACAATAGTGCAGTTTTAGCAAACACTTCCAGTAAATGTTAATACAAAGCACCTCAGTGTTAGCTTTTGTCTAGAAAAACGGAATTTAATTTTGGTATGAAGCATTAACAAATTTGACTGGTTTTCATTATTTGCAAATAGTAATCATATAATGCCACAGATCATTAACATTTAATACCTACAGACTGCACTCACATACACATTAAAATAACATATGCTGCAAATAAACACAGTTAGCACACCACTGGAATCACATACTTCCTGATGAAAATTATCATAAAGAAAAAGAGTAACTGTCATCCCTCCTAGGTCTAATTATTGTGGTTTTATTATTTTATTTTTTTCCTGAAAATATATTTCTTCCTTCCAAGGTTAAAGAGCTTGCAGGAATAAATACCTATAAGGTTTGATGGCTTTTGGCTTTTCTTCAATGTGTTTTTGAAGAGTGTAGTTATTTGTTTCGTATGTGCCTCTGTACCTTTTAGGGTGCGACTTCTGGATAAGGAAATAGTGTGTGCATACAAAAACAGAGGCTTACTATTTATGCAAAAAAAGCTTCTCAGCCAGATTTACATACCCAATTAGCAGTGCAAATAACAGACTAACTTTATTACAAGGAAACAAAATTCAGTTTTTGAAAATTCATCCTGGTCATTCCACAGACATAAATCCAACCTGCCTCCCAAGCAGTAATTACAACAAGTTATTTTGCTCAAGTTCTCTTCCCTGGGCCAGCTTTTTCACCCCATGAGCAGGGATGAAAGTAATTTTGAAAAAGTACAGCAGAAATATATCCTACTTTCTGGGCAGAAACGTATTGCATCCAGCTTATGCTTTTTAATTGCAGGGTTTTAATTTTATTTGTTTTTACCAGGTCAACACCAATCTTGTTATACTGAGACTTTTCTTACCACAGTGCACTTATGGGAAAAAAATTCTCATTGTGCTACATGAAAAACATTCTGCTTACCCTGTAATAACTGTCACCTTTCATTAAGGAAAATTAAAATCCGTGCATGCATTCAAATGAATTCTCATGTGTCATAGTCCTCTTGAGCACAAACTTGGACATCAAAAGATATATTTTAGCATTTATTAATGCAAGTCTGTGCAAATTTTATTCATCTACATATCACATTTTTCAAAGTTCCCTTTGACTATAAAATTGTCTAAGATCTTTGATAAATAAAGCAATCAGAGAAACTTGTGTGAGAATTCATTCAAGTGTCTGTATGTGAGTATGCACACATGCATGTATCCTTTTTTTTTGAGAGGCCAAACTTATTTAAAAGAATCCACAGTACATAACTACTCAATTTCCTTCACATATTTTTACAAGTACAAAAAAAAAGTCCTCTTGAAAGACAGTCTTGGAATTTAAGGTATGACCAATAAAGAAAAAAAATCCCTTGTATTTATAACTCTGTTACTGCAGCATATGCATAAAGACAGGTGGGGAAAAATGAGAGTGGATGGAGAGAGCACGTGTGGAGAGAGCGTGCGTGGAGAGAGCATGGGAGGAGGGAGAGAGTAACAGAGCGAGAAAAGGGAGAGATCAAGTGAAGGAGAGAGGGGAGAGAGGGAGGGAGAGAGCTGAGAGATGGGAGAGAGTGAGAGAGGGACAGAGCTGGAGAACAAGAGGGAGAGAGTGTGGGGAGAGAGAGAGCACGTGCAGAGAGAGCAAGAGCTTGAGAACAGGGAGAGAGTGGGGGGAGAGAGCAGGGAGAGAGAGCAGGGCGGCAGAGAGAAAGAGTGGGGGACAGAGAGACGGAAGAGAGGGAGAGAGAGCAGCAGGAGAGAGAGAATGAGGGGGGAGAGGAGGGAGAGAGCGAGCAGCGGAAGAGAGAGAGCGGGGGGAGAGAGAGAGAGAGAGAGAGAGTGACAGGAGAGAGAGAACAAGAGGGAGAGAGAGAGGGAGAGAGAACGAGGGAGGAGAGTGAGAGAGCAGGGGGGAGAGAGAGAGAGTAGGGAGAGGACAGAGAAAGAGAGCAGGGGGAGAGAGTGCGGTGAGAGAGAAGGTGGGGGAGAGAGCGAGGGGAGAGAGAGCAGGGGAGCACTGACAGAGTGAGAACAAGAGAGCACAGAGTGAGAGATGGCAGAGAGAGAACTAGATCGAATTGCATACTTTTTTTTATTATTATTCACTAGAAAGTACTTTTTCAACCTCATTTTCCCAAGCAGGGATTATATCAATCTCTGAAATATCTACAATTCTCTTCCTGCACACAGATGCTCCAGCAGAAGGAATCCAGTCGTATCACAGCGGTATGCACCTGACCTTAATGCCTTAAAACCAACAAGCTGTACTTATATCAAAATACTGCACCTGGTTATTTCTTCTTTAAGTTTACATGGATCTTCTGCATAGAATTTAATGCCAAAGTAAAGAGTGTATGGCGGTCCAGCTGAGGAGAAAAGAAAGGGTATCACAGCAAAAGATAATAACTATCAATACTTCTTGATTATAAAACACCTACCATGAACTTTATAAAATGTGAAGTCACCAATAAATCCTAACGCGGCCCCATAAAAATCCTTAGCAACATAAAAATAGATCATGATAATAAAAAGCACTAATAGTATAATAATAATAATGAACATGAAGTTAACTGCTCATTTTTTTTCCTATCCCTATGGGATATTTTATTCATATCCCATATTCTAATTTGAGTTCTTATCTTGAAGATTTTAACTTTAGATGACAGTGATATTTTTCCAAGATTTCTTCTAATGCCTGGTTTTGACTTTTAGATACCTTTTTTGACTGAAACTTTTGAAAAATGCTCTACTGTATGAAAAGTGTTTTCCTATGATAAATTACACTTTAATATTAATCTGATCCACATTTTCAAATATTTTATGAAGAAATGTTAACTGTAGTTTATTTAATAAATATTTAGAAAAGCTTTCCTAATTCATCTTTTAAACATATACATACACGGTTTCAGTCCCGAGACTCTTACAACTGTATTTATTTCATTCACTTTTCCACTTTTGCATCCTTTAAAGTCTACAATTTATTGGCTAAGAAATCTTATTAAAATCCCTTTACTGCAATGCAAGTAACAGTCTTCTTGTCAGAAGACTAGCAGTAATCAGCAAAAATATTAGAAAATACATTATCAATACGAGTCCATTTTCTTACTTTCAGAAAAAAAATGTGATTAGCATGGTAGAGGTATCAGAGCTACCACAAAATTAATTATACAAGCTAAGAGTACAATTTGCTATTCTAAATTAAAAATGCAATGGCAAAGAAATCCCTGGACACTAATCTCACAAATGCCCCTAGAAAATAATGGTACATTTAATGTGTGCATGAAATTTTGACCTGGCTCTGAACTGTAGCAATCAGTAAGTTGAAGAGTTGTTATTCTTTTGCAAAAGGAATTCAAATGCCTTACATAGCCAATATATATATAATATATATATGTATGTATATACATATACATAGAAACACACACATTAATTTGTCAATTGCTTCATCTTCCCATGCTTCTTTCAAAGTCTGAATTAGTTACATACTGTTTATCAAATCCTTATGTTCAGCCAGGGTCTTTGCAGGATCCAGCCAGTACTGCAAGAGAGAATTATGGAAATCAGTCACTTAACGTTGAAAATCAGCACAGAGTAATTTCAATGATGTATTCATTCATATATTTTTTTTCTCTCACAAACATAAAACAAGCGAGATGATTTATTTTCTCAGCAGAATACAGTGTCTTTGCCAGGATTACATTAACACATAGGTTGACAGTCTATCTGCATGAGACACTTCTGTCTGCTAATGATAGACGCGCACCAGCAGAGACCTTTCTGATCAGAGAAACATTGTCTGTATAAGTGTAATGTCTCCTGAGTTCTCTGAGGGAACAGGTCTTTCTAAAAGCAAATACACTTGGTAGAAGATACCACATATTAGTCTTGTGACGAGTTGACCCAATACAGGATTTATATAGTACACTGCTATACAACCTTGCTATTTTATTTCTGAGAGATTACCTTAAGCAGGCTATCTCTGAATTAGCAATAAAGCATGCAGTACAAGACCCATAAGAAAAGAATGAAGAGACTCCGTTGCCCCATAGCAAAAAAACAAAAGCAACAACTCATGTAAGAAAATGATCATCTTTTGTTTCTGCTGAGTACAAGAAATTGAACTCCTGAGTAGGAAGAAACTGGCCTAACCAGAAGCAAAGAAAAAACTGTTTTTAGTTTTAGCCAAGTTTTCTAACAACAGAGGAAGGACGCATGGGCAAATAGCATCCAGTGAGAAAGGGTCTCCTTCCCTGACAGGCTTGAAGAGCTGGCTGGAAAACGTGCCAGAGCTGAGCGAGGTACTTGGTGTGCTGCCATGGCATGAGCTGCCATGAGGGCTCCTGCCTCGTTTGATCAACAGAGCAGAGAAAATCCACTGTATATTTTCATATTACTCTGATCCTTCACTATCAAGCTTGTAATAAAAGCCATTTTGAATGTTACTACTAAGCACAGTTCTGCTGCATCCAGATTAGCAGGATACTGGATACTTCTCACAATGGCTACACTGAACACCAACATGATGCAGAACCTGTTCTCACAACCACCACATTAGATTATTTTTGTCACCTTGTCTACCATCATCAGAAAAAAAAAAGTGTGGGGCTGCTGCCAAAGCCATTCTTGTCTTTATTCTGTCCTCTGCATGCATAAGTTTGCATGTCATGCAAAAGTCATATGCAGTTTTTTTCAGACCAGTGAAGAATGGCATGCATTCCTAAAACACAGGAAGGAAAAAGGCTGCACAACACTGATTCTGGAAAGTGATTCTTGAGGAAGCCTGAATTTACTCCCCATATTGTCCCCCACTTTAACCAAGGAACTATGCAGATCAACAAATGAAGAAGCTCCGTAGTGCCTTCTAAGCTAACCCCAAAAGGAACAAGACTAGACTGATCAGTCAACAACCTTCCACTTCTAGGCAGAGAACATCTCCAGAGCAAAGAATTTCACTACTAATGAGTAACACAGAGAATAGAGTCTAGAAAACACTCAAAGGAAAAAATCACACAATTTAGTGAAGAACTGGGTGTTAACAACTCCCACGATTCTGACAAAACATCAAAACCATTTCCTATAAGCTGCAGCTCCACGTGCACTATAACCAGCTATATGCCTTGCTCTGGTCTAGCTAAGTGGCATTGGCATTTCACACCCAGGAATATTCGTTGAGCACTGACATAAACTAAGATTACCAGAATTATCATCCGTCAATTCAGTGAACTGCATTTTAAAACAAAAAATAATTAAGATGGCACCTCATACATGAGGAAAACTTTATACTTGCCTCTTCACGTTCTCATGAGTCAAATATGACAGTTTCACAAGGATACAGAATGATTGTAAGATGTCAAATTCGCTAAAGAAAAAAGATATTCCATCTGTATTTGTTTTGAATACATTTGAACCCCAACACAGAGTGGGAAGAAAAACTTGTCACACTTGTTCAAACAACCTCTTAGAACTCCTTATCAGCAATAATCTAAGCTAGCACAGTAAGTCAATAAAATAATTTCAAAGTCAACAGTTAAGAAAAGGGCAAAACTTACACTAAAATGCAAGTTCTAATCTCAGAACTCTTTCGAAAACTGGCATCACAGTGTGAAAAATACCCTGCTAAGCTAGTTTTCTTTTATCAACAGCTTTGGGTTATATTGCAAGAAATCAAAACTACGCTTTTTCAAGATCAGAACAAAATTGGTAAAAGAAAATGAATCAGTCTTTAAAGCAAATATGATTTTCAGTAACTGAACTGAAATAGGCTTCAAAAGTGGATGTGCACTGCTTAGTGTTTATAGTCCTCTTTGTTTTTTTACTTTTTGATGTAGAAACAAATTAATTATATCTCAAAAACTGATGCTGGAGTATCGTCATTCGAATTGCCAAGCCAAGCAATGGAGATTTTCGGTCATCTCTGTAACCTGAATTGTGTTGCCTTTTGCATCCCTGCAATGCATTGGCCTTGATGGGATAAAACAGATTGCAGCCATGTAAGTAAATGCCGTATCATCACATACATAAACAATGCAAACACATTCAAGTTAAAAGTCATAATTTTCCTATTTCCTAGTTAAGCAGTACTTGACTTTACAACGTAAAATATATTCCTTGTACAGTCTTTGTAGTGCAACTTCCAAGGCAGAGGAAGGACAAAACGCAGAAGGAAAATTCAAAATTCAGATCCAGAGAGAATTTGAAAAGAAGAAAGGGAACACATCTAGTTATTCCTATTGCTAAGCATTTCTTTTCCTTCCCCTAGACTTGAGGAATTCTAACCTCTCACCACCGTAAAACAGATTGTTTCTACTTGTACAGGAAAAATCCAGTGTCAGCTGGCAGTAGGAAAACGCTCCTGTGAGGGTACCACGGCCCTCTAAATTCATGTGCTGTGTAGGTGAAGGTAAACAGTTCAGCTCAGACTGGTTTGCAGCTGGGATATTGAAAAAGGGGGAGGGTGCAGGTATCCAGACTGTTCTGTCACCTCCCTGGTTAAGAACTTAGTGCTGCGGCAGTGCCACAAACCCACGCTTAAAATCACCGTGCAGCAATTTATTATTGCAAAGGCTGCCAAAATTCTCCTGAAGAATGCAGGGGGTGAGGGGAGGAAAAGGTGTTTCCTAACACATTATTTGTAAGTCAAGGATAGGTGGCGTTTCACAGAGCAGGGAAAGGCATTCCTCAAGCCTGTGCTGCACAATGCCTATGAGAACTTATGCAATGCCATGAGCCCCTGCAGTTCGGCCACACAGGCATACCTATGCACGAGGATGGTATACATATCAAATGTCTGCGTATGCATGTAAATAACGTTGGATAAACTCACAGTTAACTCGCCTGTTAAATCAATGAAGAGGAAGAAAACACAAAAACAGTCTCTCCAACTAATCCAATACACTTGCACAGTAGGATGACAACAAACTAAGCATTTACGGGTGCCAAAGGATGAGACATGTGGTTTCATTCTTATTTTTAAGCTATTTGACAATCAACTTGCCACTCATCAGTGATTTCCCACCTACATCTCTCCTGTGCAGATAGCAAGTTGACTAACAAGCAATGCACTGCCACTGCAAAGCATCTACCCTGCCAAATGCAGGTGCTAATGTATTGCATTTTAAGAATAGGCGGGCTCTACTGTCATACCTAATGTCTTGCTTTTACAAATGTGCCTCCAGTACGAAGATACTAAACAGACAAAGCTGTGAAAGGGCTATGCATTATTTTATAATCAGCCCTTTAAATGAGGGCAGATACTGTCTATCAACTTCATTCTTTGAATCTGTATAGGGTCAAATCTAGGTCAAATTCCATGAACCTAATTGAAACAAAATATTAACTAGGTTGAAATGTTTGCTATGGTATCAGTCATGAAGTGTCTGGTGGAGGTAAACCTATCAATTTTGAACTAAAAGCCAGGGTATCTCAATCAGATTCTTACAAAGTTGTACCTGTCACCTCACACATGCCAATTTTTGTTCATTTTTCCAACAGAAATCATAACACTTGAGATATTATCGAGAATTATTCAAATATAATCTGAAATTATTAAGAGTTTTCCATAATTTCAGCTAACAGTAGCTATAAAAATTATTACTTCTGCTTTTTTACAAATGTTAAATGCAAACTCTCTAAATCTTCTAAGCTGAAGACCCAGGTAACTTTGTTGATAACTCTGAAAGTTGCTGCTGCAAAAATACCTTTTAAAAAATGCCCTTTTTTTTTCTTCAGTTAAGTTGTATGCCATTCATTCGATCGTCTCCTTTTCTGTCATCTACCGATTTGGTGTAATAACCTGTCAAACTGAACATGCTGCAATATGTTTATTAACAATGTAGGGTGCATCAAGAAACACACTTTATGTACAGGAGCCCACGCTTCCCTTTGCCAGCACTGACCTGATTGCAGCAGGGCACCTCACAGCAGACAGCTCCCTTCACAAGAAGCCAATACCTGCCCCTCTCCTCTTCCCTCCTCACTTTCCCTGGGCTATGCCGCTGTAAAACGCAGTGCCAAGGGCTACCTTGAACACGCTGTTCTATCACACCCATATGCTCAGAACAGAAGTTCCACACAACAGAGAGGGAAACACCCAAATCAAGAACCATTGCAAACCAATCTGCACACAGGAACAAGCTCACGTTAGCTCCCCATCTTGGAGCAGCACGGACATGTCAGCACGGCACCGCACCTGGACTAACTGAGGCAAGGAAAACCGGCTTAGACAAACTGCTGAATTTACAAGGTGATACTGCTATCTGCTGCGTTCGCGCTCCTGAGCTCTTATCACTATGCTGTCCACTGTGAATTCAACATCTCAGGCTAGCATTATAGCGGAGCAGTAAAGGTGGATGTATGCATCACAACCTGCAGCACAATACAGAAATGCCTAAGACTGTAAAACAGAGCCAGATTTCTACAAGTGAAAAACCAATTACTATCAAAGTATCTTCAAAATGCTTTTGCTGATCTGGCTTTCCGCAATAATCCCAAAGTCTTTTATTTAAGAGAAGCTCTAAAAGCATGATTTTTCCAGCACGCTTTTGTGATTTAAGCAAAGCAATGCCTCTAGGGTATAAAAGTGCCCCTTGTCTCATCAAATTCTGCTCAGCTTTTCAGGAGATACAGTCTGTTATAATTCCCGTTTCTACTCTCTCTTTTGTATGCCACAAGAAGACAGTGGCATCCTGCCAAAATAATAATTTGCACAGCTCTCCTGAGGCCCACTGGCAACACAGGAGCAGTAGCAGCAGTTAGTGGAGCGGTAGGAAGGTAGGAACCAGAAGCGAGATCAGCAGGGGACTGTGTGAACCTCCTGACACTGACTTACCTTGCATTTGGTCCCTCCTCCACTGAAGCTGAGGGAGGCTCTGCCCTCCCCATCACTAAAGCAGTGACAAAGAAAAAGGCAGGAGGGACTTTCCTAAGCTGTTTTCAGCTTCTGCAGAACAAATTCAGGCAACTAGGTCTTGCCTGGAAGCACTGTACTGAGCACTGTGTACCACTTTGCT
This sequence comes from Nothoprocta perdicaria, assembly GCF_003342845.1. Lineage (NCBI taxonomy): Eukaryota > Metazoa > Chordata > Aves > Tinamiformes > Tinamidae > Nothoprocta > Nothoprocta perdicaria. Next base: position 2,637,885 of record NW_020456221.1, on the reverse strand, counting down.
GACAGGTGAGGCAGAAGACAAAAAGCCCTGGTCAGTCAGGACCCAGCTGACCGTCCACATTGGAAGAACAGCATCTGCTCTGGGCTTCGTGGGATGGAAGTGCCAGCAGTCTGTGCAGCTGTGCAGAGGGCTTAAGGAAGGGCTGATGGCAAGGCACAGCATGGTACAGTTCCAGGTAACACTGTTTTTCGTTTAAACTAACTTTACCCCAAAAAAGTACTATGCTGTGTCAAGAGAGCACTGCGTAGTTTGTTAAACAAAGCACTCAAAGGGTAGGAAACACTACTGCTACCTTAATAACTTTAGCTCAACCTGCCTATTGATATTCATATAGTTTCAAAGCATAAGATCCAAATATTTTTGTTTTTCCTTAGGATTTCTGTCTCAGAGCACAAGAGAGACAACAGCTTAAGCACTTCATTTGAAAGGGTCAATTTAGCAATTCATTACTTTCAGTAATGGATTTCAAGTACTGGATTTTGCAAAATAAGTATCATGAAAAGTTTGGGTTGTTGTCAAGGAATTCATGTAGCGTGATCAAATTACTACCCTACTACACAGAATCCTCCAGTTTATGCTTTATCCTCCCGTCCATGGTCACCTCATTTTTCTTGCTCTGTTTGTCTCTTCGCTTCATCTACAAGTTCTCTCACATTTGATAGTTTGTTAACTTTTCATGAAGAGAGCACTTTACTGTTACATATTCATATATGACATAGCTAAGTGTAACTCTGTTCCCTGATTAGACCCGAAGTACTAGAACAATTACGATATCACCTGCATAAAAAGTAGCACACATTAAAGTTCACTAGCACAAGTGCAGAAACATGTAAAAGTAATGGGAAGAAGTGCTTTCAAACCTTTAATTAAAAAAATCCTTTTGTGTCTGTGTTGTCCTCTTTAAAATACACAGTTTTGTCCAATCTGTTTATTCATCATTCAGTTAAATACATAACAGCAAAAATAACCTGACGAATTAAATAGTAAAACATTAATAGGTCACCAATTCTCCAGACACATTTTTCTCTTTGATACTGAATCAGGTGAAGAGTTTTAAAACTAATTAGCCAGGTAACCTTTTTTTCCTTCCCTTTGGAAATTTGTTCCAGCCAATTCAAAATACACCCAATCCAAATCTCAGAGATGTGAGTATCCTGTCAGTCCTATTTTGTCAATAATATCATGTAAGCCAAATCTGCTGGTCTATTAGCAGCATACATCCTAAAATGTCCCTTTACATGTCAAATCTTTCAATGTCATTTTCTCTTGCTTTCATCATGCTGATTAAACCCTTTGCTACGTATTGTGTACACCTCTAGAATTTATCTTTACAGAAAGAAAAGGAAACAATTTTGAGAGCCAAAAATAGCTACCTGTTTTTCATTCACCATTTCCTTGAGAAATAAAAAATGCTGTTTTCAGTAGCCTAGTTTACAGTTCATAGCTGAATCTGACTTTCATCTTTCATATCATGAAACTCAAAAAGCCTGAAGCTTTATCAATGAACTGAATTTATAAATGTTGAGACTACAGCACAGAAACAAATACTCATTATCATTCACAGATAAAATGTGACATCTCTTAAGGTTAGGGTGTTGTGCCTATTACCGAAATATATTTGACTTTAAAAGCAGTTTGACATAATTTACTCAGAGGCTGGACAATATTCCTTTCATAAAAGGAAGGTAATACGAAGATCACCTTATAATGTGATACCTTCACAGCACTGGTCCCCTTACTGAGCACTCCCAGCTCCTTCTCTCTACCTGCAGTGATGCGTCATGAGCCGTTTTGAGAAGGTTTTTGCCTACAGCTGCCCAATCTTTTTGGGCCCTAAAATGACTCAAACTAATTTCAATGTCTTGCCCAGTTAAGACTGTAATCTCCTGGTGGAAAAGGCCTCCACAGGCAGAGAGGCCCTGTTGATTTTTCATGGTATCAGCTTAAGGACACAATACCACTTCAAGCAGAGCCAAAGGTCATCATCAATATCCTGACTTCTGGGATTCGGAGTAAACGAGAAGTCACCACATCACACCCTACAACACAACGCATCCTGACAGCCACAGGCTTCCTTCAAAGCAGCAGCTACACTCTCATACAACAGATCAGCAAGTGGTCCAAGTAAATTGGCTTTTGACACATTTGGGAACACTGCTTTTATGATATTCTGGGCCCAGCCAAAACAGGACTAAGTTACAATGGTTTCATTCAAAGAGAATTCATGGTCAGGAAAGCATCGCGTGCTAAGCACCAAGTTCAAGACAAAACATTAAATTGAAAAAAATTTAACTCTGCTTTGACATTTTTTTACTTGCTATATTTATAACATATTATTTTCAACAGCTATGCTGAATTTGGGATTTGATTCTTCTCCTGCCTAAAACACTGATGACCATTCCAAGATTTTAAAGCAAGTAAGCACAAGCAAATTTTTACTGGAAAACTGTTTCAGGGAATAGTTAGTGAAAGTATAACAAATTAATGCTATATAGGCAAAGGTCGAAACAGGGTAAATTTTGCAGATGGAAAAGCCAATCTAGTGTGTCTCTTACTCACCGTTTGATGACTTCGGTCACAGTAGCGTAGTCCAAAGTAATCTATCTCCACTAAGTTTAAGTGACGAAATACGTAGCCCAGGACAACAGACCCTTTCGTTGACTTCTGTGGGAAAGAATTTAGAGAGTCTTTTCACAAAGATGCTCTGCCTTTGTCAGCTACGTTCAGTGGCATTCATGCGTTCAGTTAGCTTTGTCCAAAGGACGAGGCAGTTCCCACTGCCTTAATCCAAAACTTCAGCTATGTGCATAAGAAAATATTTTGTCCCGATATCTCTTTAATCAGTCATTCTGTAAATATTGTTAGGTAGTTAGCAGGCAGATAGATCCAAAAGAAAACACTTAAGAGCACTTGCATACATACAGCATGAGTTAACCTAGCCATTTTCTAGCAAGTTTCTTTTCTCTGATCAACGTCCTAATCCCCATGACATATCTCAATGCTGAAATCATACTCTTCCTTCAAGCATGGGCCTGTCACTCAAACACTGACACTGAAGATGAAAAGTCTTGTCCTTAAGACATACATTATGAATCATTAGCTACAACATTATTACTCTTGCTGAAGGAGGCTGAGGTTTTTTTGTTTTCGTTGCAAATGGTTCTGGTAACAGAAGTGAGAGAAACCCAACACCCTGAACCAAACAAGCTCAAAGCATTCTCAAATACTACTGCATTCAGGGTCTACTCCAGTATTTGCAAACAATGCAGGGGACAGTATTACAAAGTTGTACTGTGACAATGTGTTATAAATAAAATGCCTACTACCACCTGAAGGCCTCTTTTTTACTGGCTTGCCTGGTAGCCAGCAACAAACTCACTAGGTACACTGAGAATAATTACACAGAATGATCCCTCTTCAGAATCAATTAAAGCCTTTTATTATTGTAATCTTAAATTACACAGAAAAAAATATGTAAATAAAGCATAATGGCATTTTTATTAACTACTTTACATATACATATATACAAGAGCTCTAGATACCAGTGCAAGTCAGCAGTTCAACACTTATCCTGCATATGCAAAAAATTATTCATAAGCAGCTTGTATAAACAGTGACAGGACAGTGAATAGTGCACATGCACAACCTGTGTCCCCAGGTACCATTTTAAAAGGGATTTAGACAACCAATTCACATCGGCTCTCATCCTCATTATAGTAAAAAGGTAAGAGAAATGAAAAAAAGTTGAGGTTGAGAGATATTCCACGTGGTTTGCTGTTTAATCTGGTAGGAAAAATTATGAACCTCAAAAGCAGAATGGCAGAATATATTGGTATTAGATTTACTTAATTTAGCTGTGCTAGTACTGTATCAGTCAAACACTGCCTGTACAGAGTGGAGTGCGGAGCAGAAAAATTTGGGCAGGGTTTGTACCCAGTCACCAAGGTAGGGTCCATACAACTGCTTCAGATGACCAATCTTGCACTACCCAAGCAGTGGCAAGATAAACATCTTGGTAGGCTGGGAGTTTTCTATTCATGCTATTCCACTAATTTAACATATGTTTGCTTAAACAGGAGCAGCTCTTGAAAGGGTCTCAGTATGGGAAATCTAATGCCATCATATAGGCTATTTACACTGAACAGTTACGCCAATTCAAGATAAGAGAACAAAGCAACTGGAATTACATATTTCTTCAGCATGTACATGCAGACTTGACAATCAATCACATAATAGAAAGAAAAAATAAATAAACAAAGGGAGGAAAACATGATTACGGTTAGCAGAAATTCACTAAAATTTCAATTCAGTATTTTAGATAGAGTAGAGAAGTACAATGGCCTTATCTTAATTCTCAGTAGAAATTGAACTTGAGTTGTTAAAACAGCACAAGACAAGATTTAGCCCTTTTTAGCTATTAAGTGACAGGAGCAAAAAACAACACAGAAACAAAACAAAACACATCTCAAAAAACAAGACGGGTTAAATTACAGGACAGGAAGAGTACAAGAGCAGTAACCACACTACCTCATTTTCTATAAATTGTTTTTCAAAGAAACAGGAGAGATATCTACCTAACAGAAAAGCACAGAGTAATCCTCATTAAGACTGCCAACTGCCTTCAGCAGTGGAGGTGACTGTTGTCACCATGAGTGGAACAGTTACAGACGTACTTTGGGCACACAGGACTTCATTTGTGTCCTTTAGTAAAAGCACTAAACCACAAAGCAGCCCTCACTCCACAGGTCTTGTGGTAAGGCCTTGGGTATAAATTACTGCAACATTTTAAACTGGGTAGTAAATACCCAGAAGAAGAAGAAAATTGCAGATGGAAGGAAATTCACAATCAGCTTTTCAGAGCCGTGGGGTTTTGAAAGGGTTAGTAAAGCCTTTCCAGAAGGCACAATCAGAGCTGTCTGCAAGATTGCCCACGGAGGTAAACTGGGCAGCACCTTCTGAAGGCATGCGGAAGCTCTGTGGTTGGCTACGTCTACACTTTTTCAATGAGCTGGTCACTCCTTTTGTTTGGCAAGTAAAACGATTCGTACCACAATCAGTTTTATTAGTAGGAAGAAGCAAACTGTTTTCCATTCAACTGTGTACCCTCCCGGAAACCATCGAAGATACTAGACTAAAATAAAATATAAAGTCCTACAGAGTTTAACTGATATCACACCACCAGTTTGGGATTCAGCTAACCTGGCCAGCATTTTTCATTTTCAGTCAGCTGCAGTGGGCTCAAAGTAAATGAAGAGTTTTTTGTTTCAAGAAAAGCTTCCCCCCCTTGAGGTTAAATCTAGCATGATCCCTAAGAAATGAGCACATTTTATCCCTGGCTTGGTGGAAACCAAGCTAGCGCGCGCGCACTCTCGCGCTCTCTCTCTCTCTCTCTCTCTCTCTCTCTCTCTCTCTCTCTCTCTTTTTCCTTTCAGACATAAATGCTAACAATGCCTAAAAGATTTTCTCCAATTTACACTTCTACTGTTCAGCTGCACGAGGAACTACTTTATTTCCTTAACATAGCCCAATCAATGTTTCTGCCTCTGAAGTTCCTGCACGAACAAGTGATCCAGCATTGGCCAAGAGAAAACACAAAAACATCTTTCTTACTGCCCTGAGATGATCGGTTATCATGCTATGGCTGGCTATCCTCAGCTGTAACACGGTGAATGGAATTGCCTCCGTAATGCTCCTCACCAAGGTCACCATAATGCTCAGTGATCCCTGCAGGTCCCCTGGGCACTGGGGCTCCGCTAGGGAGCTGACAAGGTGGGGCTGTTGGCTGTCCCTCAGTTACCGTAACTTATTTCACCCTGGATATCATTGTCTTCAAAGGAAAATTCTCCAGGCTCATGTCAGAGCCCTGTTGAAACCAGGGCAGTTCCATTTTCCATCAGTAAGTTCTCAGTTTAAAACAGATGATTTCAGGGTTTCATGCAATAAATTGGCTCTTCAGTTGGAGTCAGGAAGGCTATTCTGCTGACCAACCTGAAGAGACTATTATCAGTCCTGAAACACACTTTTAATTGCATTAGGAAAAAGTTCTCTTCAAATTCAGAAGTGATATTATTTTTACGAATAAAATTATATTATAATTCACCAAAGCTGCAGAGCGAAACTATCAAAGAACATTAACAAAATTAATTCACAGCATACAGCACTGCAAAAATTATATAATCTGCCTTGAATTAATTAAACTCAGACTTGCTCTAGGTTTGCATTCTTAGGGGCATGGCCTGGTACAGTAAGTTATTTGAAAATAGCATTGGCAATGCTTTTAAGAGAGAACAAAGAATTGTTCAAATGAGTCATAACATCTTGCTTTACATGCTAGCACCATGGCTCCATAAACCAGTAAGGCAGGTTTCTACTAGCTAAGGAAAACAACAGCCAGAATTGTCAGGACAGATTTGATTGTATTTCTTTAATCAAAAAGAAATCGCTCTTTTAAAAATGCTATAGTACAATATTTTTTCCAAACTCTGTCACAGCCTAAAAGATGCCAAGGAAGATGCAAATGAAATCATGAACCGTGCTTAAAAACACATAACTGAACACTCTGGTTCAGCAGAGCTGCAATCTTCTTGTACACCTGCCTTTCTTGCTCGCCGCTGCTGAGAAAGGAACTTCACTAAGTTCACTAGAACATGGGAGGTCATTTGACACCATTTTGACAGCAAGTTAATTTTGACACTAAAGTCATTTTGACACCAAGTTACCCACGAGGCAGCAGTGCCCTCGTGGCCAAGAAGGCCCATGGGATCCTGGCTGCATCAGGAGGATGTTGGCAGCAGGTCAAGGGAGGTGATCCTGCCCCTCTGCTCAGCTCTGGGGAGGCCGCACCCGGAGTATTGGGGGCAGTTCTGGGCTCCCCAGGACAAGAGGCACGTGGAGCTTCTAGAGAGGGTCCAAGAGAGAGCAACAAAGATGATTAAGGGACTGGAGCATCTCTCGTATGAGGAGAGACTGAGTGAGCTGGGCCTGTTCAGCTCGGAGAAGGGAAGGCTGAGAGGGGATCTGATTAACATGTGTAAGTTTGTGAAGGGAGAATGCAGGGAGGAAGGGGACAAGCTCTTCTCAGTGGTGGCCAGCGACAGGACAAGGGCAGTGGGTATAAGTTGAAACACAGGCAGTTCCATCTCCACGTGAGGAAGAACTTCTTTCCTGTGAGGGTGACAGAGCCCTGGCACAGGCTGTCCAGGGAGGCTGTGGAGTCTCCCTCTCTGGAGATCTTCCAAACCCGCCTGGATGCCACCTTGTGCCCCTGCTCTGGGTGTCCCTGCTTGAGCGGGAAGGTTGGACTAGATGATCTCTAGAGGTCCCTTCCAACCTTGAACATTCTGTGATTCTGTGATGTCAAGGAGGAGGCTACGGGGGAAGACAGGGCTGTGCTTGAGAGTCTGGAGTGTCCACCTCAACCCTCAGATGGTCCTGTCTCGTGTATGTCAGGGGCTGCATGGTTAGCAAGCCCTTGAGCTGGATGTGTGCTCAATCCTCCAACAGTCTACATGCTACACGGCAGCCTGTGTCCATCCAGGGAGCAGGAAGAGCTCCTACATGTCAGAGCTGTGAGAGCTGTTGGAGCACAGAGGGTCTCAAAAATGGGCAAAGTCCCGTTTTTACTGCTTATGCACAGGGAAGACAGCTCCGGGCATGCCCATCGCAACAACTGCACATGCACCAACCGGGCCAACAGCATCCGAGTGCTCAGACCAACACCTCCAAACAGCACCATTTTCTCATGGTTTTCGGAGATTCAATTGCCAGATTTTGCCTTAGAATTACTAGGCACAGATAATAATTTTGTAGAAAAGCCCTGCACAGAGTCACAAAGCTAAGGACAAGGACTGCTATCGGTTCCTCCCATCCCTGGCAGATCTGTAACAGAAACAAGGACCTCCTCAGAGCACCATCTCACTGCACCCTCATGCCGTTCTTCTGAAGAGCCTCCGCTGCCTCATCTCAAGTTCAGAAAAGACCAAATACCACCATGACAAGTTTTAATCTCCTTCTAGCTCTCGGAGTAGCACGACTCAGGGTTCTAGCATCCACGTTCCTGGAGGTCTCTACCACCGCTGAGCATGCACCTCTTTTCCCCGGAGGCAAAAAATCAGCCGGGCCTCAATTTGCCCAACACATGTTTAAACAGAGAAGATCTTTAAATTAACAATGTTTAATATTTACCAATATTCATCTGCACAAACAGCTTGACCTTAATTTGCAGAATGCATGTCCAAACAGAGAGGAATTAAAATTAATGTAATTTTATATGTGCAGACATTCCCCAGTACAATTGCGTAAGAGAAGTAAATACTTTCAGAACTGCAGATTTAACACAAGCAAATGAAATACCACATTCTGCACTAAGTACACATCATACAAACATACGCACCAAATTGTTCAAATTCATCTCTTTCCTTCTCCTTTCAGTGACAGGTCAACCCGTTTTCAATTCCTTTTTCTTTTCCCATCACAGAGGACTCTTTACACATTTGTAAACACACAAATTTCTCCACTTCTGTTTCTGAGAAGAACTCTACATTGCAGCAGCTCTACTTGCTGGAATGGTATGTAAGATACTGATTTTTCAAGTGACATACATGAAAACACACACTAATGTGTTGTTTTGCTTTTACTAACATGAGTGACACTAACTCATTCTGATTAGAAAACACTATTCTAGAAGCATGTCTGGAAGTGCATCTAATTTGTCTGCTTTGGAAATTACTGTACCACCTTAATTTTTAAGTAGCTTTCAAAACCTGTTTTGAGAAGAATTCCTTAACAGAGGGTGAAATTCTAGTGACTTGGATCTTCAAATACTCAAACTTCTTCTCTTGTAACTACTAGCTAGACTGCACTTGAGGCTTAATCACAGATAGATGTAAAGATCTTGATTCCTAGAAGTGCTAAAAAAAAAAAAAAGAAAAAAAAACTCAAAAAAGGCCCCTAAAAAATCAGTGTGCTTCTTTCTGGGTAGATAAGGATTATCACATGGCATATAAATACAAACATATATTCCTTACTATCTTTATCATGAATACTAAAAAGAAAAAGGGTTTTCTTAAGTGTCCAGAAGCCCTGTAATTTTGTTTTGATTACTCTTGCATTCAGTAAATAAACCCTAGAGCTGCCAAAGGATGCAGTACATAAGTGTTGTGAAAACTGCTCAAAATTACATACCTCACTGTCAGAGCAAAATGAAAAATTACATACTTCACTGCCACAATACCCGAAAAAGACGACTGGCTACATTCACTTGCTATAGTAATGCAATCTACAGATGGGCACACACACACTATAATGAGAAATGCCTGAAGCAGAAGTCAAAGTCCGATGAAGATGACACAGATATTAGATGCCATTAAAGCAACTACATAATTAAAGAACAGTAGATTTCAGAAATGTAATTAATATTTAATAATGCATTAAAATTGATCCTTCATCAGTCATAAAAATATCTCATAAGGTGACAGCAACTAGTTCATGTGGAGGAATTCACGTTATATCTTTTACTACAAAGCATTTATCGAACTATGCACTAACATAGCACATAGCTTGTTAGCAGCTTGCTAGCATCTAGATTTAATCACATGGCAGCTAAGTTTTGCTACCTACAATAAATTTCAGCTTTTCACAGAAAACAGCTAGGCTGAACAGGGCCGTATCAACAGTTACTTCTGTGACAAACATATACTTTGGCTATTTCCTACACAACAGAGAAGAACATAATCATAACGAAATTCAAAAACAAAGGACATAACCACATATCAAGAAAGATCATGAGGCTGACTATCGATGCTTTTCTATTCCTCACAAGTGCCTTCTCAAGTCAGAAGAAGTCATTGCATTTGACCTGGCATGTCTTCTTCATAGGCAGGACTTCTGCCTTTCCTGATTATAGATGCTAAAGAAATATATCAAAAGCACCTTGTGAGGCAAGTACATGAGAAGCTATAATGCATCAACTTCTAATGCATTCTCATATGCTTAGTTTAAATTATTCCCAAAGAATATGGAAGACCCTTTAAGCCTCCCAGGAACTTGGCATCTCCTACAGAGGAGGTCAATTTATTTCAATAGTGTACTGTGTACTGCCCTCATGGTACAGCAGGCCCATAACAAGAGATGTTCCTGCATCTCTTGACCTAGGCTTGGGCTGTCTTGCAGCCAGCAGTTTGTGTACAGCAGGTCCAAAATCCCTTATTTTGAATTATTTAGCTATGATATACTATCTATACTTCTTAAGTTTCACTTAACTTTACTTGATGATTCTTGATGATAGTTTGCTCCATCAATGTATATGCAACATAAAATTGTGTAAAGACAGACCTCCTTTTAGCTTCAGTCATCAGTTGTGGCGTTTTTGTTTCCATTCTACCTCTGCAAATGATTTTGAGATCTATGTACACAAGGGAGGCCTGCAAGTACCCAAGCCTCCATTCTAACACTCCTACCTTCTCATATGTTCATCAGCCTAAACATATTTTGAATCAAATGCTTTATATATTTTGGAGGCACATAGAGTTTGTTATACACTGCAGTTTTAGCACACAAGAACTTATGGTTTCAGTAAGTTATGTATTTTGATTAACTGCTTTAAGTGCAAGACTCAAGTCAGAAGTTCAATAAGGAGCTAAATACTGAAAACTTCTCAGAAAAAAATAGTCTTAAGAGGAGAGATATTTTGTCAATGTTTTTCATGGGTTTTCTACTGCTTTAGCTGTTCAACATGGTAGCAAGATAGACTTACTGTCATAGAGCGCAGCTGGTCCAAGAATTGATCAGTAAAAGAGTTTGGGGCTTGACTTGTTTTCTGGGAGGGTATTTTCAAGAACAAAGGAAGAAAAATGTGAGGAATAGATTAAGGCCGATCTCATCATTGAGCAGTTTAGTAACAGAATGAATAACTGTACTGTCACAGCTGAGCATACCTGAAAAAGCTGCTTTGTGCACAGAAACACCAGCTGCCCAAAGAACAAACTACCTTCTAAGTCTTCTCTCTGTATCTTAAGCACTCATTCTCAGCCTTGGTGATGCTGTTAATTTCTTCATTGTCCTTCCCTGTCCTATGATTTACAAATATAAATGACATCGATTTCTTGTTAAAAAAAAAAAAAAAAAAAACTATTTCTGCTACTCCTTGACTTTATTTAGATAATTCCACATTTGTTTCCAACTGCTTCTAGCCTCCACTTTTGAATAAGCCTTTTCAGAGCTCTGAAAAGCTTGGCATGGAGTCAACAACTTTAATATTTATTTGGGAATTGCCATCTCAAATTGTTCTCTAGACACTTTTTCCCCCTCCTCTTGTTCAGAAATAAAGGACAAGATGGAAGTTCTCAGAGGGCTCTTCAAGCAGATTTGTGATTTAGAAGATTCAGTCAAGATTAGTTCAAACAACAGCTCTCTAAAATTTCTCATCTTTTCCATCTTCATAATCAAAGGTGTCTGTAACAGACTCGGTTTTGTTTATAACTTGTTTCAATTAACTGAACTGCCACATTATCATTCAGTCAAGAGATCCTCCAAAAAGTTCAAGAGAAAAAGTTACGAGAAAAACAGTGGAAGCCTTCTTAGGCAGGATCCAAAATACATGGGAGGGACAAAGATAGAATTCATTTTCTTGATAAGACAGAGCGGCCTTTTCTTTCTGGCTCTGACAAGGGTGACGCAGGGAAAGGAGCGGGTGGGGGAAGCACAATCTTCTCCATTAAACAAGTCTTTCATACGACTTGTTGATTTGGGGCTCTTCTGCCCCTTGCCCTCTGCAAGCCCCACACTCTGATGATGTCGAGTTGACCCTTACCAAGCCTGAACTCTTCCAAGTCCCTGCTGAAGTCACCTCAGGCTCTCAGGGGCATATCTTCCATATTCATAGAGAATAATTCAAAGCAAATGTGCGAGACTGCACTGGAAAATGTCTTCTGCCTCACCAAGGGCTTGTGATGTATCTCTACGTCTATAATCAGAAAGGATAGGAGCCCCAAACTACTGAGAAGACAAAAAGGTATCTTCATTTATTGATACCCTACAAGCTACTCAAGCTATTTCCTTCCACCTATTTATTGCAAACTAGGTGTTCAATGGAGTCCACATAGCAATTCAATGCCGTTCTGTCAAAGTGCTTATTTTTCCTTTAAGATTAAACTAACCGTACTTGTATATATTTTCATTAAAATACATATTTTTTAAAAATTGCTACATGATCATCTGCGATTTCTGCAAAACTTGCCCAAGAGTTACTATAATTTTCATTTTTAAAATTTATATATTTCAAATTCGATTCATTTTAACTTCTCATTTTATGACTGTTGCAAGAAAATAACTTACTGCTGCAGTACTAATAGAAGGCAAAAGATCACATCTATTATTCTAAAAAATATTTCTTTGTAGAGTTTTGATAATTCAATTGCTGCATTGCTTCATATAAAATCTGATTAAATTGTACTGAAAATTTCAATTTTCATTAAAATTGTCTGCAATATCTGTCTGGAAAATTGAGAAATTAAAGATTAAATTTTAAAAAACAGCATTTTTAAAAGGCATTCCTCATACAAATAATAGGATATACACTGGAATTATTTTTGTTCTGAAAGTAATTTTTTAGATATGCTTACCAGCAAACTCAAGCACAGTGAAACAATCAATGTACTTGCATCAAGACAAGAATAAGTTATCTGTTAACACACTGTAATGACTGCTAATGGAGAAACTCTATAGGCCTTTATTCTGTCCTCCCCTTCTAGAGTGTCTAGTCGTCCTGGAGAGTTACTATCCAGTGCTATGCACCGCATCAGGTCATATTACCATTTTACTGCTTCTGGGCTGTGTTCAACTTCAGCGCTCTTTATTGAGGAGAAAAAAAAATCCACAGAAAAGTAGGGCCTCTGCCAGCCTCATGACAGCAGAGGGGAATGAAAAACCTGCATCGGATCCATCACAGCTCCCAGCCATCCGACTAGCGCTGCCTGCCCTTCCACAGCCACCCTCACAGCACAACCGTCTCCTCCTGATGTCAATCCGATCTTGGATCACTGCAAATTCCAGCTCTGCACACTCACCGAAACCAAAAGCAGAGTCAGGATTTTTTTGGGAAATAGTATCCCTGACCAGGAATGAACATACAAAACAAGCTCTAAAGCCAAATAATGACATACAAATTGAGAAAATAAGCAATTTAAGCAGAACGCGAAACACTGTCATCACTATGAGTGCAGGCACTATGATAACACCAATAACACCACTTTCCCCCATTGACCTCAGCACGAGGGATGGCCACCACAAAGAAGATTTCGTGTTCACTGTATATATCTAAAGATCTTCTAGTAAGATTTCTCTAAAACTATTTGTATAACCTATTATGACTGAACTGTAAATGAAAATAGAAATCATCAAAAATTTTAAATAAATTTTCATTTAATATATGATTTTTTTAACATTAAGTAAAAAACAAACATAAAACACTGTTATTCTATGGCAGTGTTTTTCTGTGATAAAGAGCCTACAAGGAGCCAAACATCCAGCCAAATACAGATGCTTTTTTTTTATTTTTTTTTGCCAAATAAATACTGTATGAACATACTGAAGAAAGAACAATAATATGAAATCCTACAAAACTTCTTCAACAGTTCTCCATTAAGTAGTAGATGACAACAAGACTATGTACAAGTGCTGCACTAGCAAAGTCATTTCACTCCCAGCTATCACTCCACAGCATGAAAATCTATATGAAGAACAGGATATGGCAGTCTGAATATTGCAGAACTAAAATCTTTCTTTGCAATCAAACAAAGCTAAATCACACACAAGTACAGAGCTAAAGAATATGTCTATTCATCTTCACAGGCAAGCAGTTAACCCATAGATGCTCACAACAGTCCTATGATTCTAGTGAAAAATGCATAATTTCAGTATCTTCAGCGTCAGAGCTAACAAGTTAATTAACTAAGTGCTTCAGGCATTCTATTCTTTGCTAATAAGATGGCTATTTGTTGCACTCCATAAAGCTGATCACACTTCTCATGCAAGAAGAAAAGGAGGTTTAAAGAAAGCTTTTTAAATACAGACATTAATTGTCACAAACACTGTGCATTAGGGAAAAAAAAAAAAAGCTAATACCAAAAGACAAAAATATCTGTTTATATGCATAAATAACTCAACTAGCTTTTTCACTCCAAAAAAAATTGAGAATTCAGTTAAGAATCTGATCTATTTAAGTCGATTTGAATTTTATGACGGACTTTGGGGCAAAGCATTTTAGATTGATGTTAGAAACAAGATTTCTACTCATGCTTTTTATCACCAGAAAAGCCAAGCCTTCAACCCAAGATATGCGTGAGGTCAATAATTGCTTACAGCAGAGCCACTGGAGTCATAAGCTCAATCACTTTTGCTTGGACCACAGCAATAAACAATTCTCAACTCCCTCTGAGTAATTTAACAGAATAATAACTGAAAAATATAACAACAGAAAAATGAAACTGAAACCTGAATGTAAAAGCTGACAAATAACTCACAGGTTTGCAGATAAGCCAGTACTGTTTAACAATCAGAAATCTCCATCTTAGTACCATCAATTCTGTTGTAGTGTATAGAGCACCAGCAAAACCTCAGCCAGACAGTGATTTATTTTCAAATACTAGAAATGCCCAGGACACTTCTTTCACTGTAGGCAAATCACGACATGTGCTATGGACTACACTGATAAATTTCAAATAGAAAATAATACTTTTGTTTAGCTTTAAATGGGTTTAGTATGATCTCTTTTTGGAAGCCGAAATTATTGATTGTTCGTCTCTGATCTGTGTTGAAAATGGTAATGTGAGATTTTTGGCAGCAGTGCTTTTGCTTACACCAAATATAGCTTGTTATGTGAATTAGACTTGATCCCCTTCACACCAAAAACTCAAAGGCAAAAACCCCTTTAATTTAAAGAGGAAAGGTTCACAGCCTGCAGTTTTGATCTGACTGACTCAAGATAAAATATTATTTAGTAGCACTAAAACTAAGAGAACTGATAAAAAAAAAAAAGCCGCCTGCAGGCTTTAATTAAATAGCCATTAATTAAGAAACATCATTTTTCATGATGTAGAGCATGTCACTTCTTGCATTTTGGCAAATGGCATGTGCCCAGGTAGAGCTCCTCAAAGCGTTACTCAGGGAGGACGGGGCCAAGCTCTTCTCAGTGGTGGCCAGTGATAGAACAAGGGCAATGGGTACAAGTTGAAACAGAGGCAGTTCCATCTCCACGTGAGGAAGAACTTCTTTCCTGTGAGGGTGCCAGAGCCCTGGCACAGGCTGTCCAGGGAGGCTGTGGAGTCTCCTTCTCTGGAGATCTTCCAAACCCGCCTGGATGCCGCCCTGTGCCCCGTGCTCTGGGTGTCCCTGCTTGAGCGGGAAGGTTGGACTAGATGGTCTCTGAAGGTCTCTTCCAACCTTAACCATTCTGTGATTCCATGAGACTCATGCTTCAGAGTGAGACTGTCACTGAGTACCCTTCCTTGTAAAATAATGGTGGTGGTTGTGTTGTCTTTTTTTTTTTTCCCCTCTCTCTCCTGCACAATTTTGACATACTGATGTAGATCCTTACTGACAAAACTTGTCTGCTGACAATAACTGCATCAGCATTGCCACCTGAGACAAGAACTTGAAAATGTATGCCTTTAAATATTTATAATGAATACCTTAAATTAAAATAATTTAAAACGAAATGTATGTTTTTTTTTTTTTTTTTAATTTTACAACCTCCAGAAATACTGACTCATTCCAGCTAGGGTTAGGTCCATCTCACATTGCTAATACGAGGACAGATATATTTCAGTATTTTCCCACTGGAAGGTGAGCTTTTACTTGAACCAAAACCTCCCAGGGTAGGCAGGTTTCTGTAAAATTTTCCACCAGAAGAATGTAACCCAACATTTTACTTCACAGAGGACATATGTTAGTCCTGTATTAGTCCAGACCACAGTGAAAATGCACCACAGCATTATTTGTACGGGGCGCTCCTCCCAAGCCTGAGGATTCTTCCCATGGTGTGCCACAAGGGCTCGGCCACAGGAAAGCACTGAGGCATTTATTTAATAGCCTGTGAATGAATGCCTATGGGTTTTGTGCAATACAAAATAAATGTATGCAAACACAGTCTCACTCAATATGGCAGGTTTAACAAACCAAACTGCTGCTCACACAGATGCCTACAGTGCTACTCAACCTCTCTCCCCTGCTGAGGAAATTATGGACTCCAGCCTCGTCAGCAGCAGCAATGAGCAGCTCATTAAGCATACGCTAATCCGACTGCATTGAAATAAAACAGGTTAGCAAAGATCCCTAAACTCAACTATTCAAATAATTCCAGTGCATTCTGGCTTACCATAGTCTGGTTGCTGTGTCAGACATCCATTAGCAATGAATGACTAAAGGGCAGACACCTACATAACAGGGCCACGATCTAATAACAAATGAAATCAAAGCGTTTTTTGTTTGCTTGCTGTAATATTGAAATGTAGTATTGCTTGCTTCAATATTGAAGTGAACAAGTCTCCCAGATCATATTAATTACACTGAAATAACGACCAGACATCTCAAGAATGGTTCAGGCCTCTGAGACACTCAGCATATCCAGCTAGGGATATGCTGAAGGATTTTAACAGAAGAAAAATCAGAGAGAATTTACCAATTGACCAGCTCTGTTATTAAAACTCAGAGTTATATCTGTGCTATAAAACTATCTTGACTCTAGGATTAAAAAAATAATATGTAAGTGCCATGCATCTTACAGCACTATTACAAAGGAGGAGTTCATTACCTAAGAGAAGTGGCTTGGATGCTTTTGAAAACAGCTCAGGCTCCCCTCAAGGCCAGGGGCTCCCATCCAACACCCCACAAGAAGCAGTCTATTCTACAGTCAGTACTATTCTGACAGTACAGTATCTTCCCAATACTTTCCCTCTATCCCAGCCTTCTAAAGTACTCGTGATGAGGAGAATTGCAGAATTCAGAACTGCAATATAAAAAATAACTCCCTGATGGAAACATGACCAAAAATGAGTCAGGTCAACTACCAGAATATGGAAAATAAACAAGGCAGATTTTGAAGGCTTGCCTTGCCAACTCTGTTCTCAGTGCAGAGTCCAACTTCTCCACACCTAAATTTCACACTTTCTTACATTCTTACTATTCATATTTATGCATTTCACAGTTGCCTGAAGATTTTTATACACTCAGCTACTGCCTGGTTGTCATTCCCTAGAATAAAGGCAAAAGAGTCTCTTGGGAACACTGTGAAGAAAGGCTGCACTGACAGCACCCTTTGAAGAGACCATCAAAGCCAGCAATCAGCTGCTGACATTTGCCTAAGAAAGAGAATTGAAGAGTTTGGAGATGTCACATTTTGGCACAGAACCAGCATAATATGATAATCAAGTGCAGACAATGAGAAGCAAAGAAAATAAGAGGGAGCATCACCTCAACTCTGCCCTTTCTGTGCTAGCACATCAAAAGGGAAAATCGCCACATTCCATAGACTACAATTGCTTTAGGCTTTTGCATAAGTTGTACAAACTTCAGGAAGTTAACGCATTTCCCCTGACCCAGGAGGACAGCTAAATTCTGGACTCTACTGAGCTATCCCAGCGGGGGGAAGAAAAAAAAAAAAAAAAGTAATTTTCTAATTCAGATTTCCAATATTTAGATTTAGGACTTAGAAAGGACAGCTATATTTTCCTTCCTCACTTCAGCAGAGGAGCCTCAGCATCGTTCTGGAAAGGAGAGCTTCCACAACTCCTTAATGCTTATGAACAGTTAATGGTCCATCCAGGCCACTGTACTCAGTAACCAGGCATGATATGCGTTCTGCTGAATTCAGACTTGCTGCTTTTGCCTTTTATTTGTTGCAAATGCAAAGCAGTAACGTCTGATTGTTCTGTCTTGCTGAGCCAAGGAAAATCCTCTGCTAACTTCTAACAAATTGCAATAAGCAAAAATAAGAGTGGAATCTTCAGCTTAAGGGCTGATCATCTCTAAGATCAACTATACAATTTACAACAGTTTTGGAAAGAAGTTTTTTCTCATCCCTGTATTCCTGTAGATAACAATTTAACACATGCTCTCTCCATTTTTCCTTTTAGGTTGTAATTACAATATTAAATCTTGGTCTAAAAAAATATGACAATCAGCAGGAACAAGAATATTGTATGTTCTAAATAAAGTACAAATGACTAATACTAAAAGAAGGCAAAAAGATGTTAATATTCAAAGACTCTAAGCAGCTTCTACATTTACATTGACCTTCTTTTGATCATGTGTATTTTTAGTATAATTAAGGTTCCTCATATCTACATTATTCCCTCAATACTTCAGGAAGAATCAACATTTCCCATTCTTCATTTTCAGATTTTCAAGCACAATCTTCATGTACTTCATGGAATAAAATATGAGCCAAACAATATGGCCAAATGCTAATTTGTAGACTCAGTCACTTCTCTTCTAGCATAATTCCACTTAAGTCAATGGAGCTAGATCATTCTACTCTTTTGGAGTGAGTGAATTCGACTTCTTGGTTCTGGACATAATATTGTCATATAAATACCAAGGGTAGATAAAATAGGTTAATTACCCAAATTATACAATGGAGGTCCATACTTTAAATCTACAGCAGGGAATATCAGGTTACATTATGTCACTACATATTTTGGATTAGAAACAAAACCACAACAAAAGGCACTCCTGGTCATGAAACCTATTTCCAGGTCCTTTGCTTAGGGAATCACATTGTCAAAGACCAACTGAACAATAGCATAAATAAATAAATAAATAAATCCCTATCTGCTCAGTTTTATTAGTGCAGCTAGTCCTTACATGGTCAAAGCTTTCCAATGTCTTCAGCTGGTATGGCCTAAATTAGATTCAGTTAAACCAACACAGCAATTTACACCACCAGAGCACCTGTATTCAAAAAACTCAGTTAATGTAGTTGTCAGTAGCGTTTCAGATAACAAATCCAATAGATATGTTTTAATAGCTTAAATGCACAGATTTTAATTTTTCTATACAATGTTTACTCTCCAGAACTATTGCAAAGGAGAAAGGGTATATAGCTCTCATGCCAAAAGCAAATACATAACTGGGCTTCAAAAGTATTTCATTGTATGAGGTGATAACTGGTGAAAAACCAATTGACAGCAAACACTCAAATAATTATATCCTGCTAAAAAAAAAAAAAAAAACAGCTTAGATTGCCACGAGAAATACACAGACGACAAATACTCCCCTCCAACTCATTTACAAGCATTAATATTTATGTTTCTCTACCTTGGTAAGCCACAGTCAAGACACATAAGACTGGATGCAGTTGACCTAGCATATTCACAGCTCTACCACTCTGGGAGACTTCTAGGTTGATTAGGAGCAGAAAGTACATAACAGATGCCTTGATAATTTATCATTTCATAATCTAGACAGAGATAAAAGGTTGTTTTTTGCATATTATATATGGGAGACATCAGGTAATTTTATGTCTATTCCCAAGTCTGCACTGGCTGACTGAGTCACTTTGATTCAGCTCCTTTTTCTGTAAAAACAGGTTACGAGTCTCACCTCATTAAAAATTAGCATAAAAAATTAGAATAAATTCTGAAGATGACAATGATTAATGCCATACAGGTAAAGAGGATACAGCCCAGCGTAATTCCATTAATGGCAAACTTCATTGATACACTAAGCCAAAGGCTTTCTCTGCTTAGAGAGGTGATTTTCAGGAATAACATAGTGCATCTCACCTGTCTGAACTTCAGTAAAATAACTGGTTTGGTATTACATGAGAAGTTATTAATTAAACTGGAGTTTAATTCCAAAGTTCCACTATGACTGAAGGTGGAACAAACCTCACTTCTATCTTCTGCACTTACAGAAGTTCAACTATGTGCATACCAATGTAAAATTAACAAATATAAAACAAGAATGCAGACACCATATCTTTAGGACAGGCTCAAAATAAATGAGGTAAAAGTCAACAGGACAAAGGCATTCATTTATAGACCATTCTTTTACAGCTGAAATATCACAAAGCAGAAACAAACTGGACAAAGGAACAAAGAAGCATTAATTAAACTCAGCACAACTGGTTTGCCGCTGAACACCCCAAGTCAGTGATTTACAAAGTGCTCCAAAGCAGTTTCAATGGAGAAGCAATTCCCGCCTGTTTAGCTTTCTCCTGGATATGAAGTGCAGAGAGCTGTTAAGTCGTCCTGATAGTCCGGTCACACAGCTTAAGCACCCCCAGGGGAAAGCAATATGCCCTATGAGTTTTCCAGTCAACCTGAAGTCTCTTTTAGACTACTTTCAATGTAAAACAAATTAATGAATGCAGTCTTAAAATCCAAACTTAAGCAAAGATCACTGGTAGGTTTGGAGACAAAAGGAAATTAGAGTACAGCTCAAACAAGTCCCATGCAAAAAGAGATGGGGAGGAACTGAGAGAGAGTCCTGCAGAGGACAGTGTGGGGGCTGCAGCATGCAACAGCCATGGAGAGGCTAAAGAAACTGGTTGGTCTACATTGTAGAAATAAAAGTTCAAGGAGGAAGGTGCTGCATTCCAGAAGGACAAAGCTAGACTCTTGCCAAAGACAAGCAACAAAAAGAGAAGAAGCAATGATCAGAAGATGTGGCAAGCGATGTCCACTGGAGAGTGGTATGTGCAGGAACAGGCTATCCAAAGGCGAGTGGGCTCCGTCCTTGGAGATGCTCAAAGATCAACCTGGCAATACCCACAGGAAGATACTCTGCCTTGGAAGGTAGATGGGCCATGTAATCTCCAGGAGTCCCTTCCAAACAAAATTATCCTATGATAACATTTAAGAGTCATGCATTATACAACATATAGAAGAGGACAATGCAGACTCATATTATTTGCACTTGGCTGAAAAAGAAATATAGTCATTAGTTTATTAATCAGTTTAATTACTATAGAGTAATTTTGTTTAAGATTCATCCACCCTTGACTTTTGAGTGTGAACTGGGAATTTTAAGAAACTTCTTCCTCTTGTAGGAAGTACAATAGAAATGTATTAAGCTGATATCACTGCTATTCAATCCACAGTAGCCCCAAAATCACTGGAAAAGGGTCTGCAAAATTACCTACTCCTACTAAAGTCTGTAAGAGAGATTCAGTCAGGTGTTTGAAGGCATCATTAGCATTTTTTAAATAAAACACCTGCAAGTAGTATATTTATTATTTTAAGGCAACAGAAGATGGTTTATCTAAATGTTAATTATTTCATTTTGAAAATTCATTTGAAGGTAAAAATACATAAACTCAAAGTATGTATTTGTGATGTCATATGATTCACAGTATACATTCTCATATAGGCTACCCCCAAAATTTTGTATGTTTTATATATTTTATGTATAAAAGGAAAGCAGAATTTGAAAAAATCATTCCAAGCTCTTACACAAACAAAACATAACTACAGTGAATAATTCTGATGTTAATCAACAAGTCCGTTTAACTTCTTATATAACCTATCTTTCAATGTGTTGACTTCTGAAGTCAAACATAACATTAATCTCTGTTTAGTGTAATTTCCATAAATGTTACCCCGGAGAAGTTTCTAAACAGAAAAGTTTGGAAGGTCTAGGCCAGCACAACTTGTCACAAGTCCCCTTAAATAATTATTAACAAAAGCCTTTTAGTTCAAGCAACCTACTCCCAATAAATTACAGTACTCTTAGCAGGTCTGTTTTGAAACAACAATACAAGCATCACAATGACCCACAAAGAAGCCATTTTAAGCACAGTATGATCTGATAGCTTGGCATTAACTATAATATAGATGACTGACTTTGCAACCCTTGCGTTTACTTTTCTATTTCATGCTTTTATTCTACCAATTTAGATGCAGATACTAATATGAGCTGTAACTGTTTAAAGAGAAAATCTGTTTGGACAGATTAAATAGAGCTAGCTATAATCACCTTTATTGTAACAGAATAATGCTTTGATTTTTCACCAGAAAAGACAACGTAACAGTAAATTTGCTTGCACTTTATAGTTTGTTTGAGAGAAGAAAATTAGTCCCAACAGAAACTGCAAATTAATCTTTCATTCTTCAGTAATTATTGTTCATAAACCATCAAAAACAAAGAGCTAGACCATTATATACACCAGATACAACATAGCACTGATCTGTAGCTGTTAAAGGCATAATTTCCACCAACTATGTTACAGAGCCACGTTTATCTCTTCTAAACACTACCCTTCATAACGAAAAACATCTTACTGGAAACTTTTGGTTACTGGTGACCATGAGACAGTTTTTGTACTGTAGTTCTACAGTTCAAACATCTCACTACCAAATCTGGTAATATATATTTCTTTTTAAAGCTAAGATTTTTCTTCATTTCTCATTTCTATCTCTATGGAAAACAAGAAAAAATCTCTGAAGAAAAAAAAAAAAGCAGCATATCAAATTAAAAGCATCTTCCTCTGAAGGTGTTTTTTATTTCTTTCTTTCCAATTTTTCTTTTTCTATGGAAATAAACCAGAGCAATCCACAAAACGCAGATAGATAACATAGGATCCTCATGCTTTTAGAAGTCTCCAAAACAAACTCCATCAGTAACTTTTCTTTTTTTCTATAAAGCCTGCATTGGTCAAAACATGGTTGTTCAAAAGACAGGATAAATTTCTTATTTGCCATAAACAAGTGCAAACATTGGGCTATGCAGCTCTACAATTGTGCAAGTTTCAACATTCAATGCTTAATAATGAAAGTTCTTCCAAGCCAGTGTTCTCCTCAAAACTTTACCTTTATACGCCTTTCAGCGAGGGTTTCTACTATTTATTCTTTTAATATTTTATTTTAAAAAAATCACTTTTCCCAAGCTTATATAATTCACAATCCCAAACACATTAAGTTCATCTCCAAGGGTGAAATGCTCCTAATTTCATAACTTCTTCTAGGAAAGGCTCTGTTCTCTGACATCTTTGGTTACACATCTACACTGGTTTGAATACGCACAATCAATTAGCTTATACTAACACTTATATTAACATAATATATTAACATCTATGTTAATGCAACAAAAGAGACATTTATCTCACTGCTCCTCCACTCTCCTTGTATTAGGTAGAAAATAAATTAAGTCACAAGTGTGCATAAATCTGTGATAATGCAGCCTCAGGCACCATTTTGGAAAGGAATATTGAGATAACTGGGATCCCACACAGCCATGCCAGCAAATTTTGATTTAAAATTGTTACACTAGGCTTAAGTCCAAATCTTCTATAAATCATGAGAACTGAATCGGAATTCAATCTACAAGTTATTCTTAGAATAAAAAGGTTGTCTGTTACACCATGGAATGGTATAACATAAACACACCTTTTTTCATGATCAGGCTCTGGACCTGACCACGAGGAACACCTTTTAAACAGAATAACTTAGTTCTTAGTGTCTCAAATGATCCAACTTAAGAATACAAAAAAAAAAAAGAAAAAGGCATTAACAGAGATGATTAGTATTTTTTGGTTCCTTCCTTGTATAACAGATGCAACTACTCAGATTAGTTTAGACTTCCCAAGCATTTCAAAATTTAGCCCACAAGGTCCACGAGACAGACACCTATCAGCATATCCAAGATGCTAACACGTGGGATGCCAGCATCCCTGTAGAAATTTGTTACAAGTGGAAAAAAAGTAAATCGCATAATTCGCATGTGAAGTTTGACAAGTCCGATTTAAGCCAATGCTTGTATCATCCATCCAGAACAATGTGAAAACAAATGCTACATTGAGTATGTACAATCCAGTTAGTATGTATTTCACTTAGAAACTGTCAACTTCTTAAACAAAAACAGACATTAAATAAAACTGAGTGCAGTCTGATTTCTAATTTTCTGGCCATACCTACCTTACCGATGCCACTGCATCAGGAAGAAGCTTCAACAGTTGCTCGAAATGAGCACACAACTGAATGGGCCACTTGTGGTCCCGTGGCAACTATCATGTTAAACAACTGGAAAAACACATGTGTCTATGGAAGTAGCTAGTAAAGTAGATAGAGAAGATCCTCTTCTTAGCCTCACATGATATATCTGTTCCTCTTGATGTATAAAAAGAACAGTAGTTGTATACGGAAGAGCTAAGCCTATGAGGAGCAAACTGTAGAGAAGAGGAAAGAAACAAGAGGAAAGTAACTGCAGACATACCAACTTGCACATAACCATGAGGGCATCTCATAACATACTAACATACATATGAACACATATTAATTCACCACTTTCAGCTCTTCAGAGCTTTAACATCTTTTATTGATCAGATTCCAAAATAAACTATTATTTATCCCTATGAACTTCTCATTCTGTTCCAAAATCCGCTGACTAGAGTCCACAGTAAGAAACAATTATAGTTTTCCTAGTAACAACATATGTTGGTTTTTCTTTTCCTTTTTTTTTGATTAACGAAAGAATAGTATTATAATCTGCCAGTACTCAAAAACATAAGCTATATAAACTCCATATAAAAACATTAACAATTAAAACAACTAAAAAGGTGTCAAAAACCTATTACTTCAGTAGCTACAAGCAGGTGATTTTTATTTGAAAATCCATAAAAAGCAACAAAAGAAAATGAAAGATGACAGAAGATGAGAATAAAAAGCTAGATCTTGCCATTAACTGGTTTATTTTTAAATAACCCCAAGTAAGATGGCTGCAATACTTTCACATTTCTAGAGAAATCTGTCTAGTTCTTGCATTCATACTTCAAAAACTTGGTTCAAAATGAGGTTAAGAAAACTTGTCATTCAGGAAGAGACTTGAAATATTCAGTCTATCAAGAAGTGAATGAAAGGAGTGACTCAGTGCCTCCACACATGAAGACAAGGAGGATATTTACAGATGGTTTCCTAACAATAAAAGACAGATTAAGGTCAAACAGGAGAAAGACATTAGAAAAAAATGATATAAGCTAAAAAGAAAGAAAAAAGGACAAGTGATATGATGGATTTGTTCATATGAAATCTCTAATTGTCATTACCATCTTTCTAAAAATTGAGCAGAAATCACTGAAGTGGTGCTACTCCATATATTTAGATTTGAGTTACTGCTGCTAACAAGATGTCATCCTAAAAATGAAGTTTTCTTTGTGTTTATTGATCTTTGATTCAGTAAAGGCACTCTGGATTATATGAATACATTATAAATTCATATAGTCCCAAATCTAGATTCTTCACTCACTTGCTGCTCTTCTTTCCCATTTCCTCACTGCTGCATGAACTGACCACAGTACCATCAACAATAAACCTCATGACTTCTTGTTCTGCTAATGGATATCAACTATGTTGACCTGCAAATCAATCTTTTGCTTGAGAGCATGTCTTAGAGCACATTTCTAAACCATGCCACATGCATACAAAGACCACTTTTACCACAGACTGTGTATTCTTCCCTTTCACTTCTTATTTCACTTGTTTCACTTATTATTCACTTCCCACAAGTTATCATGTTCACAAGGTCTTTATCCCCTACGGTCACCCACATGCCTGGGCTCCCTTTCCATCAAATTTTCTCCAGCCTCTCTATTACAACCTCCACGCACCACATCCCTCTGGGCCCTCCACCCCTACCCTCCATTACGGTCTAAGTGATGCCCAGTTTCTCCAGCTTCTGAATCTTTACGTGAAGCCTTATTTGCTCATGTCAAGGGAAGACATGGGGAACGAATGAGCATACCCAGGAGGATTCAAAAGTGGGCAAAGATAGAGGGAAGGAGAGCAATAATGCATGCAGTATTTTCTGACTAACATGTTATTTGCCAAAGCGGAAATCAGTGGTTCTGTTTCTTCTAGATTAAGACTCATTTCAGCTACATGATCATGGACATCCTAGAGCACTGCACACTCCTAATGGCCCCTTCCTGGAGATGCAAGAGGACTCATCATCATTTACAGACTCCATAATTCTTCTGTGTACTAACACATAGAATCCACAAAGACATTACCCAAAAGTAAAAGAACAATGTATATACAGCTAGAGGAACGAGGGATGTAATACTACCGCCTAGGACTTTTGTGGAAGAGATCATTCCTGCCTGTTTGCAAGAGGGGAAAAGGCTCAACCTGCTACCTGCATTCCACTTCCTCTGCATTAAAGCAGTGCTTATATGGCTCTCTCAGCAAAGCTCACGATGCTTGGATTTTCTCACCACATCAAGCAGCAGCAAAAGCTGGAGAAGCTTCTGGAAGTCTCTTACTGAGAAAGCTCAAGCTAACCTTTACATGAAATAAATACCTCGCACATTGTGGTTTATTTCAAGTCTACATTACTTTTCATACAAGCAATATGGTTGATTACTCAGTAAATTGCTAGGTCACTCCATCCCTCCCTGCCCTCTTAACCAACTGAATCATTCAGTATTTCTTACAGACTTTATTCCTTCACTGGTCCTCAGCACTAATTCACAGAAAAACAATTTTTTTAAGTAATGCTTCATTCAAATGCTGATGGATACCATGCTTTCAAATGAGCAGGAAAAATGTAGTAGAGCTGCTAAATGACTTTTTTATTCCATTACAAATGCTACATTAGGAGACATCCTGAGGTTCATCTGACAAAAGATAAAATAATCAAACAAACATGACAGTAGCTCAAGAAAACAATAATTTCATTTTAGATATAAAAGAATATTCTAACACACTCTGTCTGAAAAAAAAATGATGAATGACCATTTTAAGCACTTAGATTTTAAGGGACAGGCTCTTTCATTAGATCTGGCTCTGTAGCTTCATAGAGATGGGTAAATTTATATAATGATTGCTCCAAAGTTGCAGTTGCACTGAAATTAGCACTTAAGCAGGAGCAAAATCTTTTTTCCTTGTTAACCTGCCAGGAAAAAAAAAATCTAGTACTTTTTTTTTTTTTTTTTTAGGAAAAAAATACTGATTTCTTTAGATGCAATAGCCGAAAGTGATCTCTCAGCAAGTCTCTTCAGACTTCACCTCCTCTGCCAAGTTTCTGTATCTCTCTCACATTCATCTATATACATAATACCAAACCCTACAAACTCTACATTCACAGTTATCTTTATAAACTAGACAGAAAGTTTTTAAAATGGAACACTTCGACCTACAAATGCAAGACATGCACAGATGCTAAAAAGCAGCCCTTCAATTCTTTTCCTTACAAAGACAGAAAAGTTCATGACTGAGCAATTAATTGTACAAACTAGAAGAGTACTACGGAGGGGGGGGGGGGAAAAAAAAAAAGAAGGGAGCTAAAAAGATGCAGGACACTTTGGAAGAAAGGAAAGGGTTAGCGGCAGTGCAGAAGCAGAGATACAGACAGGATTCCGGGCCAAGGAGGCCCAGCACTTTGGGGCTGACACTGTTGCCAGAACAGCTCTCCCTCTAGGAGCTTTCTCAAACCCAGGATGTCAAATTTGGGGCATCAGCTCCACTAGAGAGTAGGGAGTCCCCTCGTGAGGCACGAGCATCAAAGCCTATTATCTTTTTAAAATAACTGAATGATTGAAAGGCAAATGGATTTTGTTTTAGAAATAATGAGAAACAACTGTACAAATTCTAACTGGATTTATTTAAAAACAGTTGACCTTGCTGGTTGCCATCAACACTTCAGCTCCTTGCAAACAGTTGTGATGCTGCCAAGCAAAAACCTGCTCTCCTCGCCCTGCAGGCAGGGGCATGGATACACAAATCCCACACACCGGGCAGGTGTACCAGGCCGCAGCAACAGCAGCAGTACGAGCAGGATTAGCTGTTTGCAACCAGACTGCTACCATCATGACTCCTCCTTATGAAAAGGAAAAACTAAAACTTGGTAACAGACTGTGGCATTCAAAAGGATCAAACTGAAATCTTCACTTTTGGGGATCTCTGTGGCTGAGCAGATGAAAAAAAACATTACAAAATTTGTCTCTTCTCTTGTTCATACGCCAGATGGCAGAGACCAAAAGATCTCAAGCTGTACTTACAGCAGCCTTGCATTAGCTCTCTTGATAAACACCATAATGCACAGCAGCTTGGGTCTGTTTTCAACAGAGATGAGCAACAAAAACATTTCCCTCATGCAGTCTGTTTTCTTAAAGCATGGCTCCTTCTTTCTGCACACTGCAAAGACGATACTACTTCCCTTGGCCCTTCCTCAACCTTGGCCTAACCTAACTGGGCACACGGGGCAGCACAAATGTCTGGTTTCAGGCACCAACACTTAATCTTTGTACATCAGTTAAGCTCCATCTTCCTACTCTAACACAGCATTTTCGCGCCCTGGACGCCCTGATCCTATAGAACCATAATCTGCTCATGGACAGCAAGGTGAGGAAGGTGGCAAACAGAAAAGCAAGCAACAAAGCTGAGGAACAGAGAAAGCCCACACACTCACACGAGCCAGTTAAAACAGAGTAAAGGAAAGGGCCAGAAGGAAAGAAAGAGGATGGGGAGCGCAAACAGGGACCAGGCAGCAACCAAAGCACACTGCACAAGGCCAGGCATCGGCTTATTGTGCAATTTACTATCCATAACTTCTGGAGAAACGGTTTTAAAAGAGCACCATCCCCCTCTGTGCATGCGTCTGATTACAGAACACTCCCATTTAGGTTAAGCATAAGGCAGACGGCCTCAACTACCTTTGTATCTCCATCATACTAACATAAAACCAACCAGGCCTAAATGCCCGTCCCCTCCACCCCTGCCCTCCATACTGTCTGCAGCTGCTACGCAGGCAGAAGGATGAACTGGTTTAGTCACAGTTTAACAGGACAGAGCAGTTTGTAAGAACTGGAAACAAAAAGGCTCTGGGGCAGTTCCTGTTTTCCCAAGCAGTGGATCAAGGAAAAATATTAACTGACCTGCTAGAAAATTGCTAATATACGGATAACAGCAAGTATAACCTACAAAATTATTTGAAGCAAACCTGATGTGCTCCTGAGATTTGTTGCTTATTCACCTTTAAAGCTGATTACATAAATTCCAGACAATAGCTAGAAATCCATTTTTAAATATGATGCTAACCTAGTCTTCAAGGTTATTCACATCACATTCAAAAATTTCCCAGCGTGGCCCATTTCCACTTGCAAGACACACCTGCACATAAGTAAGCGAAGCGCAAAGCCCACGTGTCGTCTGCTGAAGCAACCACTGTACCCACTGCTCTGTACCTGGAAACTGTGGGTTCTGCCTGCAACGAGATTTCAGGCTCCCCACTACTGTGACGGTTCCGCCACTGGAGCAAGAAATCTGATCTCCACTGACCTGATCTCCCAGTACCTTATTTCCCTTGTCATAGGCAGCCGTAGCGGGAAACGCACCCGAAGTTCAGCACTGCACTGCTGGAGCCATCTGTAGTATTCGATGTCAGAAAGGGAAAGAGACTCTTCACGTTTTATAAACAATGACATTGTTTATAAACAATGACTGAAATAAAAGGGGGAAAGAAAAGGGGGGGGGGAAGAGAGAAAACACTCTAAAAGCAGATTAAAAAAATCCTGATAAACCATGCAGAAGATCTATTATGGGTCTCTTGTAAACTTTAGAGCTAACAAGTTTAATGCATAGTGAATGGAAATCGACAGAGCTATGTAAAATATCTTCTGAAAACTACACCTGAAGAAACAGACCATGTGTTTTTGATACTGGAAAATGCAAAATAATCCACCACTTTCAGGATTTTATGCCTGAAAGCATTATTTTAGCAGTCCCTAACTCTGCATTAAGCCTTGTCTTTTCGTTTTAAGCGTGTTTTTTCCTGCTTCTTGACAGAGATTATTAGTTAACAAAGCAATCTTTATAGATGGCATATGTATACAACTGCATTTAAAACTAAAAGATCTCAGTGAATATTAATGTTTTGAAATTTCATCCTCCTATTCTAGCATTCTGATGCATTCTATTCTGATAGGAAAACATTTGCATAATAGGAATACAGCTTTTCAGACTCCTTTTAAGAAAAATCACTGCCAGGTTTTTCCAGGTCCCTCCTCAGGTTATCAGAGGTCTTCCTCAATGGAGGAATTGGCAACAGGTAGACCTGACCTTTTGAAATCAGCAGTAAAATTTCCACCACCACCACCACCCCAAAAAAAAGAAAAAAAAATTCTGTGACCTAGTTCACTGACTAAACAACAAAATCAACACAAAGACATCCTCAAATTCAACCATGATTTGACAAATCTTTTGGTTATCACTATGCCAAGTGCCGCAATTAACTAGGAAACATGTAGGTTTACAAGTTTAAGGTCTTCAAACTTGTAGCATCTTAATAAGCAAAAGCAAACAATCTGCCATGCTGCCCATGTTCAATAAATCCACATTATGAAAAGCAGTTTTTCTTTACTGGGAATTCAAAACTTTGTCCAGACTTTTAAACATGTCATTCAAGCCACTGCTTGCATGGATCTTCTGGAAAAGAGTCTGACCTTTCAATTACTTTCATAGGTGTGTATGCTTGTGTGCAGACGTAGACACACTGCTTTATATATTAAGTGATCCACTTAGATTTACCAAGAATGGCTCCTGTTAGCACATTCGACTTGGGAGTAAGAACTAGCAATGGACTGGTAATTCCCCAGAACATAAAACGAAAAATAATGATCTGACATAACCGAATTGATGACATTAAGCCTAAGCTTAGTTATAAACCATCAACATATTATAACTCCATGCTAAATTGTAAAGACACACAATTTTTCACTACCAAGCAAGCTACTGCACTTGCCAGATCAAAGGAAATAGCATTAATAAAACAGGGGCACACAATTCTACAATTTTATGCATGGCTGTAATGTTTGAGCCTATTTTGTACGAAAGTGGATTCCTTTTATAAATGGAGAGGACATCCACTTTAGACTTTACTCCTCAAATTCAGAACAGCTTCAAATTAATGCCACTTAAAAGAATTGTTTCACTTCACCAAAAAATGATCAGCATAATTCTCTATTCTGACAATATACTATTAATCCATAGCAAATTTGCTATTGAAAAGCAAAATTTAAGAGATGAATGTAAAATATTTTTGTGGACAAGATAACTCTACAGTATAAAATTGAGACACTGCAATGAAAACTCATGCAATTGGTTTACTTTGTTACTCTTCTCAGCAAATTCTGGCTATTCCTATATACATATGGAGATTATAGATTTTTTTCCATAGATCTGCATTACATGGAAAAACAGTGAAAACTGTAATTACAAGATGTTATTTCTATTCAATTTCAGAGTAATATTTTCAGTAAGTACTTAGTAAACCCAAGATAGTCACACAACTCTGCAGTTAATTTGCACAGAACATATCCATATGGTCAAAATTCCAGAAAACTCATTCTCACAATCAATATTTAAGCAAACCTTTAGATTTCCAGTTATATTGTTTAAAATACAACTGGAAGATACAGATAGCTTATTTCAATCTTAAATCAGCTCAGGTTCTGTAAACTAGATAGCGGAACTTTTTTATGCTCACTAATTAATGTGCTGAACAGTAAAATAAAACTTTTCTTGCTGACCACAGGCTTTTGCACTATGAGGTTTGATTAAAAGACAAAGGTTAATATAGAAAAAGAAGAAATCAAGTTTTCTTCCACTTTGAACTGATTTCATAGCAAAATTAAATTACACAATGTAAAGACAAATGTTATAGAGTAAGCTTATTGAGAAGGCTAAAAAAAAAGACCCACTATAGTTTAAAAAAAAAAAAAAAAAAAAAAAAAAGAACCGTCTTAGAACTGGCACAATGCATTGGAGCACGTCCTTATTTTTGTATGCACTTGTAGTATCTTAACCCCAAATACATTACAATTGCATTAATTGTTCTGCCAACAAACATCTAAGTCAGTACAGGTCTAAGTATAGATCATGATGATTAATAAACACAAAGCTGGACAGTAACATCAGAAATAGTATTGGTGACAGACCATATCATCAGTGGAACTGACCCACTTTGTTTTTGTTAAGGAAGAATAGCTCTGGAAAGCACAAATCAGGCAAGAAATCAATTCCTACGCATCAGTGCAAACATTCGCACTAATCACTCCCAAAACAAAAGCAGTTAGAAAACAGCAGAGGAGCAGGAGTGGATTTTTTTGGATCAGAAGCATTCTGATCCAAACAACGCAGCAAAAAAAAGAGTTAACGGATGCAGTCTGACCTGAAAAAAAAAAATTAATATTGCATTCTGTAATTATGCATTAAATTTGCTATTAATATTTGCTTAGTTAAGTGAAACAGAGCATGATAAAAAAATTCCTTCCTGTAAGATGAACAATAAAGCCATCCTTTGTAAATTAACTAGAGCAAGAAAACTTCTCTTTGGAATACAGCTATTACTGCTTGTCTGCCAGTAACATTTTGTAAATGTTTCATATTCACAGCTTTGACTCATGAGCCAAAAAGATGTTTCAAAAAGTGTTTTTGAGTAGAGTATGTTCAGCTTCACAGTAGAGGTTACAAACAATGCCTGCCTTTAAAATCAGACAGCTTCAGACTGCAGTGTTCAAATTTTTCATCATGGGGCTCATCATGCGAGTTTTTGGAGGCACTGGGAGCAGGAGGTCCTCACTTTTCTGCTTCCCAAGCAGTCTGAAGTCGAAACTCTCAGCAAGTTTCCAGGCAGGGATTCCCTGGTCGGGCAAACCTGACGGGCTCCCTACAGAGCCTCTGAAGTGGGGAGAGGCAGCAGTAGGGACGAGCCCCATTCGCCTCTAGCTGGCACACAGCTCCTTGGGAATCACAGCCAACTAGGGAAAATTAGAGTAATCCCTGGGCTACCCTTGACAGGACTGGGCCACGTCAGGAGAGAAGAAATGCAGAGTTATAATTTAGGATAGAGTTCAAGGAATGCCTTCTCTCTTAATCAAATGCATTTTTCCTCTTAATTCAGTCCAGCGTTAATAGTTTTCACAAAGGTATTTGTAACGCACCTGCTCTCCTTCCCATCTCTGCAGCCACACATTTAAATATTAGCATGTCCAGGCAGGAAGAAGTATGAACGGAAGGACACATGACCTCTACCATACAGTTTATGTTTCAATTCATTTTCTCTTTGCATAAAAGAAGGGGCCAGATCAAAAGAAATGCATTGGAACTGCAGCTATGAGAATGAAAGTGCTCTTCCTGCTGCCCAGGGCAGGGAACACCGGACACACTGTCCTTAAATTCCAGCACCTCACCCCAGCAAGAGTCAAACCTGAAACAAACAGAAACCGTTACTCCCAAGTTCTTTTCTGCCTGAAACAACTCCAGCAACATTTGAACCAGCCTTGAAACAAAATGAAAAATATGCTGGTTCAATATCTCTTTTTTCCCTCTTGATGCATTTTGGCTTCCAGGGTAGCAGCTGGCAAGACAGGTGGTTAGTACCACTTTGCAGATTCAGCCTACTATGCTGTCGTAAGAATAAGATGACTAGAGAGGCACTGGAGACCTTATCAAATGTGCAAGACGCAAACCGCCTATTACACATACTGAAGTCCTTCAAAGCCTCGGGCAAGCAGCACGCACCTTGCCTGTGGAGGCGATGAGTTCACTCTAGAGCAGTGCGAATACCTGCACTCACAGGTTGTTCTGTAGTTAGAACATCTTTCTAAAATCACAAGTTTCACCTTTTTGGGGGAGGAGAGAGATATGATATGAACTGTAACAAACAGGAAAAGATGCTGGATGCTAGAATGTTGTGGAGATATCAAGGAACAAATGCACAAAATCAAGCCAACAAACTTAAAGATCAAGACTTCAGAGAAGAACAAATATGTCTGGCTGCGGGCATTTTATTTAATCTTTTTTAAGGGGAAAGAAGACAGCAAGTTGGCATAGCTGCTGGTGAAATTTGTTTGCACTTTTTTGGCTTTGCTTCTGTTTTGGGGGGATTTTTTTCTTTAGTCAATCCCTGCTCTTTGAGGTAAAATAGAACACCAAATTTTTGCCTGAACGGATTTCCAGACTTCAAGACAGAACTAGCAAAAAAATGTAGGAGAACTTATATCTGGTAAACAGACTTCTGACAAGATCAATTTTAATCAAAATATAAAGTAGTTCCTCCTCACTGTTCACATCACTAGCCCTTTCTACACTTCTGCCTTATGGAAGGAAGAATCTCACAGAGACTTCCAAAACGCAACTCCTAACACACTGAACAACAGTAATAAACAAAACAGATAATCCTTAACTCCCCGAATTTGCAGTCAAAATATTGAAAATAACAATACAAAGGAAATAATTTCCCCATTCTACAGTGCAGAGACTTGATGTACAGATTCCCCAAGGTCAGAGTGGAGGAATAGTAGAAGCAGAAGCTGCACAACATTCCTTCACATACCATCTCAAGGCTTTGGCCAGCAGATCATACGTACCAGTTTCCAGCCTCTCCACCACCTTCTTCAGAAGACTCTTTCATATCGCATCTGAATTTTTGCTGGATCTCAGCCTGGCTCAATTTAAAGCTGCCTGGGAATGCAAGCAAATAGCTCCAGGTACAGGCAACGCGGAGCACAGAGATAATGACACATTTGAAGAGTTTGTTGCGGTTTGGAAGAGCAGAGGGAGAAGCTGCCAAAGCTTTTTCAGAGTAACAAGACCAGGGCCTGCCTACCGCGGAGCTCCCCAGAGGTAGCAGCTCAGCAATCCTCAGAGGTAGCAGCTTTGCTTCTCAAATAAGAGCTAAATGTATTAACATCAGTGTATTTGCTGAAAAAGTACACACATTGAGAAAGTAAATCTAAGCACAGCCTTTTACCTACAGTCAAAATTGCTGTTCCAACTCTTTGCTTTGCGTTATTGACAGTGATCGGTACACAGTGTCCTCTGCTTGCTGCAAGGCCTCTCTCTCTTTCTTGCCTCTCCACTCCACTTACCAGACTAGGAGAAAACAGGCTGACCAAAGAAAAGAGAGAAACACTAAGCAGATTGTTTAGGTGAACTTAGGCCTTTTGTTTCATGGCCAGGCGAGGAAAAAGAAATACAAAAAGAAGGACTAGCCAAGTGAGACAAAGAGGATTTTTGAAGTAGGCTTCAAATAGCATAGGGCAAAAAAGAAACAGCCAAGGTCAAAGCCACTCTGCCTTGGTATTTTGTCTAGGTATATGAATCTCTGACACAGCAGTTGAAGGCATCTGAACACCGCCTAATGCCCCATATAAAGGCATGTGCTCGCTCATCATGGGTGCCAGCTGCATGTCCTGGTTAGCTGCCCAAGTCAATGATTTCCACCATTTCCTAGTATAAACTAGGAAGAAGACTACCAGTCTTCTAATGCCCTATAAAATAGGATGCTATAAAATATTAAGGATCAAGTGTACTTTGTACACAGACCCACCAAATTTAGGAAACACTGAAGCAGCATAAATTAACACAAAAGTGATTCCTGGTTATATAAAGCTACCTAACATAGATGAGGAATTAGGCACTGTAGCCCACTTCATTATAAATTGACTATACAGCCACATGACCCAGTTCTATCCCTTGTGTGTGCAAAAAGCAGCTCTTGCCATTGAGAAACGGACGTTAGCTTCAAGAAAAAAAAAAAAAGGCCACAAAAATCACAAAGCTTTCTTTAATTCTGAGCTTCCTCATAGAAATATGCAGGCTTACTGGTTTCAGGAGTCAGCAGGGTTCATGTTTTCGAGTTTCTCTCTGCAACCATGACAACAGAAAGTACAAATTATTTTCAAAGAAAGATTTTGCATTGGAGAAAATACCAATATGAAACTTATAATTGGAGTCATCGTCTGAAAAGGCACATTTTAAGCCTTCTGCTGGACTCAAAGACTCAAAAAAAACCTACGGAACGTGAACTACAGCTACTGCATCCTGTGCAAGCTCTTAGCCAACTGCAAATAAAAAGTTATGCAACTAACTTGATCCTCTCACTGTAGTCTAAATTTAACTGAATGACAGATTTTTTGATAATCCTACGCAGAGATAGCTACCACAGCTGACATATAATGTTTGTAAATTGAAGGGCTTTATCATGTGCCCAAACCTTTACGTAGAAACTTATGAAAATCAGTAGAGTCCACAAGAGTTGCACACAAGTAAATAACTGAGATGCTGCAGTCTCATTAAATAACACATGAAGAATAACAGTACTGCTTACTGACATCCAGAGCAGCTGCTCCCGAAAACTATTAAATCCATATGGAATTACCTACATTTAAAAAAACAAATAGAGCCCAAAAAGCATGAAATCTTCTCTCTTTTGTTTATAGAACTAAATGAGGAAACACCAACTCAAATGCTAAGACGATGTTTTACCATTTTGGTTTTAGCTTACGGGTCTAGCTTTCATGTGCCAGGCACTATAAAGGCAACCTGGAGTAAATGATACTGGTTTACTGATACTTTTTAGCTCGTAGTTCAGGCTTTGAGACAGATTTTTACAAATTTCCAGGTGCCTTAGGATGGGTGCCAAGTACGAGTTTTAAAACAAATGCTTTGTCATTGTTGTTTCTATGTTGTTTGGCACATATTGACATACTTAAATGCTTTTGAAAATAAGTATCATGTCTATCTCCTTCATGAACAGTTCTGATCATGTTTATGAGAATGTGACACAAGTTAATCCCTTTTGATTTTAAAAGGCAGGATGTCCCTCTGCCTCAAGATGGAACCCTTCCGATCTCTTCTTTTTTGTTGATTTTTGCTGATTTGTTGCCATTTTAACTTTTTTTTTTTTTGGCTTTGATATATTATGGCTTGAATGACGTTTGAGGTAATCTGACAAAGGAAAATATTACTTCTTTCTCTTATAGCAGAACATGTGTGCTGACTAAAGCTTAATTATTGCTTCTGCTTGGCTTAATTGAGCTACATAAAGAATCTCATGTAACTTGAGGATATAATTACCATATCACATATGCAACAAATCCTCCAAATAATAAATATTTTCAAGTAGATCCAGTATTCTACTAAGCACACTAAGGCATTTTTGGACACAAAAAAAAGTCATCTGTTTCCCCAAAGTCAAAACTTGTCTGTTATTACACCAAAATATTTTTTCTGCTGTATGAAGGTATCTAAGCTACTCATCATATTTGTTTCAAGTTACTTTAGGGCTTGTACAGCATATTCCTTTTCGCATACAAAACGAACCTATAATAACATCCGAGGATGATTACAGAGGTGTAATAAACCAGACTGCAGTGAGCTGTACTTTCAGTCTTGAAAGCACCTCCAGTTAGTCAGAAGGAGGATTTTAGCATGCAGATGAAATCTTGAGGTTTTTAAAGGAAATGTGCTTGACAGGTTGTGGGTTCTGTGTTTGGAAAAGGTCAGCACTTACTGTGGGATTACCTGCTAGGCCTTTGGCAGACAAATCATCTTAGCACCTTGGTGTCAGAGGTGTTAAAGTCCTCGGGCTTGGCTAAAAACAAGAGGGCACCTTCTGTGCTCGGCTCCTGGGACATGCAATGCAGCTCCCTCTGTGTCTGTCCAGCAAAGGGCTGCCACGCTGATACCGGCTGCCCTTCCTCACTTAAGGATGGGTTAAGATATGTGAGGAAAAATTATTGTCTGTACAAACTGCTTCCACGCTGTTTTATCTTTATAAATATCTTGATAAAAAATATCATACTCATAAGCAAAACCGTGATATCCACAGAGGAACTGGAGTCAGATGAGTCCAAAGCTACTTGCCATGTTTACCTGGAATTTGGGACAGATGCCTGGTGCAATCTACTCAGCGCAGAATTTTGTAATTCTTTTTTTATCAAAAGAGCAGCCCTAGACAAATCAGCTATTCAACTATGCAGAAACAATATTCCCCGAAATGATGACTCGGCCCCTCTTCTCCCACATCCTAAGCTGTTCCCCTCCCACATGTGTCAATCCACTCACTTGTGCATTGCTTCAGCTCCTGCCTGACAACTCTCTGGGGCAGGGCCGGCCTTTGTGTTGGTTCTTTGGGAAATACTTTGATGTTTTATCTGTGTGCTCAAGTGCTTTCTTGACGAAAACAATCATCATTATAAATTCACAAATACCCAAAATGCCAGTGAAAATGTGAGTACTAACTTTGTGCAACAGGAAACAGCTGTACACTTCAAAACTAATCTCAATTAATACATATATAATCCATTACTGTTATGAATAAGGGAGTATAAACAAAGACAAAGGTATTGTTTAATTAAATGTTCAGCCCCTTCTTTCAGATTAAAAATGGTCCACGCTCTAGACAGACAGAATACAACACTTCCTTTGTGCATACTTTAAACAATCACTACTGAAATTTCCTTTAAACTGTTCTTCTGGTTCCCCCCCACACACACCCTGTTTCAGGCTTAGACAGAAGAGCTAAAAAGAATCCTGTTTTTCCCTGCATTATGATTTTTTTTTCTTTTTGCAAACCTGTACTGAATACAAAAAGCCTATCAGGCAGATCAGGTTTCCTGTTCCCTGTAACTGCTCCTAATAATGTTCTAAACTGACTCCAAAAGGCAAGCGTGTTTGAGTGCACCATGAACTTACAGGGCCAACACCTGCTTTTAAAGTGGTTCTTAAGGGCACTTTACACTCTGCTACCTCCTGTAATTTACTGCTTGAGTATGTTCTTTTGCTTTGCTTTCCATATGTTAAGCAACTTATGCTCAAAATTCAATTATACTACTTTTCTACAGCTCAAATGGATTTTCATATCCCACATTCTCTCTGTATGCAAGAAAAGGAATATGAATCAGAGCAAGCCTGAGAAATGAGATAGATAAGAGGCAGCAGTCTGTTCGACAGCCTTCTCTTAAATAATAATACCACCAAGTCTACTCTGCTATATCGAGAGAGATTTATGTAGGAAATAATGTCTATTAACATGAAAAATCAAATCCTCTGCTGGCAAAAGCAGAAAAGAATACACTAAATTTAACAGGACTACCTCTAACCACTCGTGGACTGAACACAAACACACACAAACAAAATAGTTACCTCTGGTGCAGAGATGGACAGAGAGTACACATCCACATAACTTGGGAGGACAAGAGATAGCAATTAGGACAAACCTGGCTGACTTCTGTTCATCTACTGCAAAGCAGCAGGAGTCATAAACATAGTTAGTCTTACTCTCCATCCAAGGACATGAGGAGATGGCTCATGAGACTTGCTTCTTCTATTGCCATTTTTGTACTTTTTCATGAAAGGTTTCAAGACCTGAACTCTGATAAAAGGCCAAGTTTTACAAAGAAAAAAAGTTTAACTTCTTTTATTTAAAAATTAATAAGTAGATACATTTCTTTTATGTGAACAACAGCTAACATCTTCGAACAAGATCTAACACATTTTATTTTCAGTGTCATCACTTATTAATGGAGCCTGCTTGCAGAAAAATCACGTCCAATTTGGCTCCTCTTGAAGTTGTTGCCAAAACATGCCAGAAAAACCATCGTCTTCTCTGTGGTTCAAACAGGCCTCCCCATTTCAAGCATTCCCGAATCAGGGAAGGGCTTGGTTACCTCACTACTGCTTTCACAAGAAAAATGAAGCGTTATTACCAAATCACAGTTCTGAGGGAAGGGGACTGGCTTTCCCCAGTATAGTCCACAGTCTGACTAAGAAATAAAGGAATGAGAAGGCCAAGAGCATTTTCTCAATAGCAAATCTTGCCCAAACCTTCTTGGAGGGTTGGGAGACCAAAGAATAAAGATGCTCTGTTTTTAAGGGAAGAAACTTTGTAGAAATTATTTAAAAAGCCCTATGAATTTGTCAAGTCTTACACAGAACACTATTCTAAACAGCACAGAGTAAGCGGTACCTCAAAGGGAGATTAAGAGCTTTTGTTTCCAAATATGTTGCCATAGCTTTGGAGCTTGCTATGCTCCTGGTGAATAAAGTGTGTGCTGAAAAGTGAATTCAAGTATTCAACCCACCTAAATGAAAAGATACATGTTTTGGAACATCTAGCTCCTTAATGAGGGACTTTCGGGAAAAAAGTAGGGCTAAGAATATGGTTGAAGAATTTGACATTAGATCAAAGAAGAGATAAAATACTTAACCTTCTGAACTTATGTTCAACTGTTATTAAAATAACACCTTTAAGCCAACTCCCTCCTCCCCTCTCCAAAGCAGCCAACGCAAATTAAACCTAAAAAACTGAGGGCAAGTCAGGACATTCAAACACCTCTTCAAAAGGATTCCTACAGGGTCCTGTGACTTCCCTCCTTTCCTCCTCAGAAGGAAAATAACATCTCAGAAGAAGATATGAGAAAAGATTTTTGCAAGTGTAACCACGCTGTCTATTTTGGTCTCTGATTTGCCTGGGACTTTTATCTCCTGATCCCCATTATTGAATTTAGGGTACCTTAGAAATACTTTTGTCCCATGCACCCTTGCAAATTTTCCTATTTTTTCCCAAAAGAACATTGAGGAACAGCTGCCAGGACCATCTGCCACATAAGCCGAAAATAAATAGCTTGGCTTCTGTTGTTCACGTCAGTCTTCAACAAGTCATCATGTAGCCATCCACTCACCTACAACACTATCACCTACACCTCAATGTCATGCTAGGAAAGGCAGTATGACAGTGGTCTAAGACTCAAGACTCCGTTTTTTTGTTGTTGTTGTTGTTTGGGTTTTTTTGGTGTGGGTGTTGTTTGCTTGTTTTTGCAATCGCACACACAAGATTGTCTCTCCTCATCATCATGAAGCAGGCTTCCAGGCAGCTGCAGAGGAGAAGCTCTGGGCTGTGCTGCACGGTGTAAATGTAGGCAGGCCAAGCTATCAAGACTAGGGTGCTTTTCTTCCTCATACTTGTCTGCCCAGGTAGGACACACACACACACACACACACACACACACACACACACACACACACACACACACACACACAAAGGAAAAGATTATTTAGGTTCCTCAGCATAAGCAAAACCTGAAAAAACAGTAGCAGCTACAGCTTTCCAGCCCTATACTTGATATACTTCATTCTAAAAGACATGTGACTTGCCACTGATAGCTGAGAAGGAATAACATCCTACTTTGTAAACATCAGTAATGTTCTGTTCTTCCAACAAATATATAGCTGTATAACTGTAAAAACAGCAGAACGCGAGCTGAGGGCCAGTGTGGCCAGTTCTGGCTCTCATGGCAGGCAACACCAGCAACCTTTGAGGATTGTTCCAAAAGGACCCAGTACACAGACGTCCAAAAGTCTCTTTTTATATTATGCTTCATAATAACAGGTAGAGATTACATTATTTCAGAAAGGGTACCTAACCATATGCTTCACGTTTTAAAATAGACTTGAAGTTATATTTCATTATTCACATTAAGTGTTCCTCTTTCTTTAATCCTGAGTAGTGGGCTTCATCGATTTCTGATGGTAAGTACACTTGGCATTAAAAAAACGCATGAACATGTATATATAAACATGCATATATTAATCGCTCTTAAACTCCACTATAGTCTTCCTAGCTGCCATTCATCCACAGAAAAGTTTTTTTTGCAAAGTTTTTACATTATGACACTGAGAAACTGAACAAATTTATGAAAGACTAAAAAGATTAATAACAAACAAGACCTGTGATATTCTTATGGCATTAATATCTAGTTAGTGATATTAATATTTTTGCAACACTATAAATAATTTATACTAGTCTGAGATCAGAATATATGAGAAGCTACAGGAAAATACACAGTTTGTAGAAAAAATAGAATTACAGTGATTTTTATCTGGATGATCTTTCTTTTGTCTAATCCTGCAAAACACTAAACTTTCTTTAGTTCAACAAAGTGTTAAAGCATATGCTTACATTCAAATATGCTTACATTTATTAACAGTCATGCCAAATTCTACCACTAATTATATGGGGAAATGACCATTTTTCTGCCTTCTAAATACCTTTCATGCAACAAAGATATAAAAGATCATCCTTTTCCATTACTAAAAGGCACTTAGTTTCATATGACCAAGAATTTATCCCCAAGTGCATTCAGTACTCATTTTCTGAGAGCACAGTAAAGACAGTCCATTCGTTATCAAACCGGCTCGCTCAGTATTTTACCCACCTATACAAGAGTTGAAGAAAAAAGCCTAAAGGAAGAAAGACCGTTTCCTTGCCCAACTGAGAGAAACATTTTCGTTTTCCATAGAAGGTAAGCAAATAAGTAAGCACATGAACTACACAAAATATGGATTCATCTATATTAGTAAGTATCCATGACTACAAAATATTTATTGAATACTTTAATTGTAAACTGAAGCGGTAGTCATATTTCCCAGGCTTTCCTAGATTTTCCTTATTAAAAATATCTGATAAAATATCCATCAGGTTAGGGTATTTGTCAATTATGTACATTTCCTTCATGTTACATCCCATAAGAATAAAAGCTTAACTGGGGCAATAAGAAATAAGAAGCTGTTTGAAAGTAATCACTACAAAACAGTGAGATTAAAAAAAAAAAAAAAAAAAAAAGTGTGTGTTTAATGATACATACAGTTCAATGAAGATATCCATGAATAATGATCCAGGAAAACTTGCACATTAAAGGCATTTTAAATGCTACTTGTTATTTTCTAGGATGTTCTGAACTACCAGCTCAAAGAAACCTCCAGCTCTCGAAATCTCT
This sequence comes from Nothoprocta perdicaria, assembly GCF_003342845.1. Taxonomy (NCBI): domain Eukaryota; kingdom Metazoa; phylum Chordata; class Aves; order Tinamiformes; family Tinamidae; genus Nothoprocta; species Nothoprocta perdicaria. The sequence goes on along the minus strand of NW_020456221.1, from coordinate 2,595,335 downwards.
AAGACAAATATTTCACAAAAGGTTTCTCTGCTTGTTATCGCAGCATTTCTTTTCCTCCCTCATTGACATTTCAAACTCTGTTTTCTCTCTGACCTCCCAATTCTATGACAATTCTTCTCCTTCCTTCCAATACAGAGCGCAGATCTGTTTTGCTAATGCAGTCGCTGCTGCCTGTGGTCTCCATAAGGCTCAGAAAGGGCTGGTCCTTTGTCTTTCAGAAAAGAACCTGCTTCCCAAACCATCACTGAGCACAGTCGATTTGTGTCTAGGGGAGAAACACTGAAAACAAAGGATTTATGGGATATATAAATCTCTAGGTATGTCAGTTTAAATTTTAGCTTAAAACATACACTTTTCATAGTGACAAACAAAGCAACTTAGCCTTCTGTCAGAGATGAAAGAACGTGTTCGCCTCTTGGCTGAACAGACAGGTTCCCTCTCAACCCTGCAGTGAAACCAAAGGAGCAGAACTCCCCCTCTGCAGCAATTCCATGGGCTTCCCACTTCTGAACAACAGCAGGGAGCGATCTCCAGCATTTCCCTTTGACCTCAGGGTCCACAAGGTTCAACCAGCCCCAGCACAGGACGCAAAAGACACAGGAACAAAAGCACAAATAGTCAATAATGAAATTACCAGCTTGGTTTTAAATGGTGAAATTAAATGGATGGGATGTAAACACAAGATATGATCAATAAGAATAGTAGATAAAATGTGTACCTAAAACATGTATTTAAAAAAATGCAGTCTGCAAAATTCTACCAAGACGCTGAAGTACGATTATTCACTAGAGAAACACTCATTTTAAATAAAGTGGAACTAATGTGCCTGTCCTACCATTACAAAAGTGAAATTCTCTTAAGAAAAATGAGGACTAAAATAAAATCTGACAAGATCTGAGAAAGCAAAATGCATCAACATTCTCTCATCTTTCTAAGAAAAATACAAATACTAGTAATCACACAGCATGGTCAATACAGAACTTCTCATTTTATCATGCATGTTCAATACCATCGCAGAAAACTTCACTGTTAAGTAACAAAAAACTACAGCTTCATCATTAAATTCTCTTTCTGAAGCATCTCTTCAGTTACGTGGTCTTTTGAAGAGTTCCCCCGGTATCATGTGGTTCCAATTCTTAGAGATTTTCTTTCTTTAGGGTAAAAGGGTAAAAGGGAAGGGTAAAAGCTGCCATTCTGCAGTTCAATTTTATTTTACAAGTAAGTTTAATAATCTAAAATAAACCTTAAATAATCTAAAATAAATTTTAAAATAGTATTTACCTATACTAAATACTTACCTTATCCTTGCTGCTCTAAGTTAAAAAAATGTTAGCTTTACGTTACAGAAAATTAGAGGACAGTGTAATAAAACGGCCACCTCGCACAGTTTACTCTTGCCCTGATTAAATTAAGGAATTATTGCCCATTAAAACCATCAAAACAGACCCTTCTGACTATATTATTGCTCAAAGCTCAGGTTGACTAAGAGGTAACTTCATTTAAAAGTTAATGGATTTCCTTCTGGCTGTCATGCTGGTTTCATTAATTTAGTTAAATGCACCTAGGGAAAATAAAGTGTCGCAGCATTCATTTATTATACGATTATTCCCTAGTGTATGCAAAATTGCTGGGCTCATCTGTAAGGATACTGGTGATATTAGTAATCTATTTCAAATATGACAGTCATCCTGGGTAGTAGTCAATTTATAGTAAGGTTTGTGAAACCCTTCATTTCTTTCACTCCTTTTTTAAGTAGAGGACAGAAACGTGAAGAGGTGCAGAACTGCACATGCACCACACTTCACTCAGTGCAAAATCAGATTTTGTCACCCTATAGTATACCTACTATAAAAAAAATAGAAATATGCTTTTTATTTTTGCAAATTTGCAAGTGCTATGGAGTGTAACTAGTCCATACTTCCATTTTAAATTATTTTCATTGTCATTGCTGCAAACAACTCTTAGACGCATCATATCAATGACATTAAAAAACGTTGCATTTACTTACACTGTTCAGTTCCCAACCACTATTCAAAAAATGCACACGTAACAGTAGCCTGTAATTTAGTGAATGACAGAGGAGAAAAGATCTGTAAACTAGATTTAGAAATAATATTTTTAAGCTACTAGTTTAAAAGATTTCAAGACTATGACCTTGTTTACTTTTTTACCTCTTCACCTTTATTAGTTACTCTTTTCAAAATAATATGCTGAATACCTAAAAGAATTTCTGTTTAAAAAGTATTAATCTGTACCAAAGTACAGCACAAAGTAAAAAAAATACAGATTTAATATGCTTGAGCTTTAATTATTACACTTCAGTAATAATCCTCCTCATAGGGAGGCAAACCACATAGCCTGTAATTGTCATAGAAGAAAAGCAGCTACAATTTCTCATTAAAAGAGATTTTGGGGATTTCTGAAAATATGCCTGCAAAGAAAGCAAACTCATCACAGAATGATATTTTGATTTTCTTAAAAAGTGCAGAAATATACAACAGCAAAATAACACTGTCAAAAGGATACATTCCGTATTCACTTGTCAAATGATTACCAATTTAACTCTGAATGCCAACTCTCAGTTAAGACCTATTAGCAAAATACGAGACACTTGTTTTTTACAGGAATCTATTTTCTAGTAGTCTATGCATTCATTATGCATTTGTATTAGGGGGAAAAAAAAGAATAGAAAAAGAGAGATTGAGAGAAAGAGAGAGAGAGAGAGAGAGAGAGAGAGAGAGAGAGAGAGAGAGAGAGAGAGAGAGAGAGAGAGAGAGAATAGACTATTATTCATATACTGGCTGCTTGGAATCCCTAGAGTTGTATCAGATCACTCCAAAAGCACATAATAAATTTAGGCACAGAGTCTACTTTGAAGGCACGAAGCCTGGGACATTTTGAAGTGCTCCCAAAAAATAATGTTCTCTGCAGAAAAAAAAAAATTACAAACTCACTGAGAATAACTCCAGAGAATACACTAAGAGATATTATGTTTACTTATTTCAACATATTATACTGAATCATACTGTCAAATATTGCAGAAAGTTTTTTTTTTCTTTTTTACAAAGTGTCTCATATTTTGAAACAACTTGTTAAGGTATCTAGTGATTTACTTTTTTAGTATTTTTTGAGAGAGGGAAGGAAGGTTGTTGCTTGTTTTTAAAAATGTTGAGACGATAAAAGGTGCTTTTAAATTCTTGGACCTTGTTTTCTTGAATCCTCAGTAGACTCTCAAGCAGAAAAATCAGTCTGCTTACTTGCTGGATAAATACCACACATGTTCCTTGGAAATTCTGCATAAGTACATTAGATAGAAATTTGGTCTGTGAGTGTATTTTATAATCCATGAAATGTAACTCAATAAAGAGAGCCACACAACTTGTATGTCACAAAACCCTTTAACCTCTGAAAATATTAATATATCACTACTAGATGGTGACACTGAATAGTGTTAACCGAACATACACTATAAGCAGGATCTTGCAAGTAAAAAAATAATAAAACTATCCTATCCATCGCTTCACTTATTACACGATTTTATTGATGGCCAGTTTTCAAACACACAACAAATTAAATTGGACTAAAATGGAACTAAAACAGTGCTGAGAGAAGAATTTCAAGAAACACTTAAAAAGTGCAACTACCAGAAAGTTTACATCTTAAATGGTCTGTGCAGTAAAGATTGTTTTTAAAGAACACTTATCCCAAAGAAGAGCTACATACATAAAACAGTAATATTTCAAAATATTTGAGCTTCTTCAGGAAAAAGAAGAAAACATTTTCAAGTAAATAAGTAGAAAATTTGATGTTTCCTGTTTATATATTACAGCTACAGTTCCTATTTATATATTGCAGGATTCAATTTTTTTCTGAAATAAGTACTTGCAAACTAGTATGTTTCATAGTGTAATTTCCTAAGGAACCACACATCTTTCCTCAACTTCTGACGACAAATTTGTGCAACAAAACCCCAATTTCCTTCTGCAAGGACAATTACTCCAATTCTTAACATAGTCCAAAAAAAAAAAAAAAAAAAATCACACAACCATCTACAGTTGCATACAGTATCAAAACACCATTGACACGATTTGTGACATATAGCTACTTTAAAAAAATTACCTTAGGATAAAATCTGCCTAAATTATTGTTTAGCGATGTGAAGACTAGTCAAAATAACAGTTGTGGAAAAATGATTATTTTGCTCCAATTAACAAATTCTTACTCTCTCTGGAGTACAAAGTTTGTGACAATCTGCTTCCTAACCACTATCCTGAACACCTTTCTTAGGCCTTACTCCAACAGGAGGAAAAGATGCCTCAACCTGATATCACGTATGTCTTGTCCCAAAACTGGCAAAAAGCCTCTAGAACTAAAGTCTTCTGGGCTGAGAACTGCCATTACTTTATTTCAAAATATTTACCGTCCAAAATATCTCTCTTCAAGAATGCATTACATGGAAACATTAAAAAAAAAGAAAAAAAAGAGAAAGAGAGAGAGAGAGAGATGCAGTGTCCTTTCCTAATTATTTAGCCATTATCAGCCTGCAGCAAACCTAAGACAACTGACTTGGACATTTTCACACAGCAGTGCTCTTACCTTAAGCCACAAAGACATAAAGGGAGAGCAGCAAAACAGCTCTGGTAACACTAAGAAATATACAAGAAACAAAAGTCCATTTGAGCAATTACAAAGCAGAGATCAGCACTGAAATCCACAAAAAAAATCTTGTCCCAGGGCAGGCTGGCTTTATTCCTGACTCTGATGCTGACCTCTTTGTATGACCTTGGAAAAGCCACTTGACCTCCTCACACCTGAGCTTCCCCACCTGGAAGTGGAAAAGAAAACCCTTTCTTTCCCCATAAACTCACTGAAATCTGCTGGGAAGTGTCAAGTATTTCTAAACTCCAGTGAAGACTTAATCTCACGTCTCCTCTGCTCGCTGTGTTAATGTAAAGTACTACTTCAAGCCCACCTCTTTAGTACCAAAAGTGCATTAGAAAATGATAGCTCACACTTGCCATGTTTTGCTGCTTGCACTTACCTCAGACACAGTAGGCCAGGACTATAACACAAACTAAGCGATGACTTTTAAAAGTTGGATATTGGCACAAATTCACATTTTATACCTTTAATTCAGATTCACTGAGTGACTCAAGCTCTGTCTTCCACCCTTTGAAGTAAACAGGACTAAATCCAGTACAATCAAGTAGGAACACAGACAGTAAATAACTACTAAGTTGTGGTTTTTGTTTCTAGCAGACATGCACCTACTTGGGGGAAGAGAAGGGAACAAAATTGTCTTTACAACCACTTGAAATCCCTGCTCTTATAATGGGTCAGAAATTGTAAAAGAGTATCAAAAACGTAAGTTTCTCACATGATGATTCTCCAATGAAATGTGCAAAGACAAAAAACAGACCAGATCCAGGATGTAAAGCTATAAGAACATCTCTGATTTAGAATAAAACACATTAAAAAGAATATGAACTGTATCTTGTACAGATAAATCTGAGTACTATAAAAACAAATAAGATGAAGCCATTCATTTTCAAATGTGTGTCTGCTAACAGATGCATTAAAATATTGAGAAAAGGATCCTTTTTTTTTTATCTTAAAACGGCCAAAGACAGAAAATTGTATTTTTTAAAAAGTCTGCAGTATAAAACGGTGCAGCCAGGGCTCTGCTGAAGGCGCCAGCTCTGCTGCGCTGCGGACCAGGGCACTGACCCAGGACCAGGAAACCCGGTGGCTGCTCTTCAGCCTGGTCCCAGCGCTCTTCACACGCAGCTGTACAAACACTCGTGTGGGCACAAAGGCGAGACACAAAGGTGGAAACGAGTGGCTGGGGAGCGCTGCGCAGCTCCTTCCCGCGAGCTTCCCGAGGCTCCCGGAGCGACGGCACTAGGGTGTGGTCCCACGTTATACAATTTTAATCCCAAAAACCAGACAGCTGCAGAAAGGGAGGGTCTCCTCTCCTCAATGTCCCCTGCTGTGCAAGCCCAGCACCTACCTCAAAATACTAACATGGTTTTATTTTTCCATCAAAGCCATAACCAGCCTGACCTTTCCAAGTCATTCACAGGCACCCGATGACTAGAGCCAACACAAAGAGGGGCTGGTGGGACAGGACGAGACCTGCAGCACGTGCCATGGTCAGGCTATGGGCATGCAGATAGGATATGAAACCATAGCCTAACTAACTGATCTAAACTAGACCTTACCAACACTGCAACGCACACCTCTCAAAAAAAGTTACACCTTCAGATCCTTTCTTCTCCATTGAGGCATTTATTTTTACTGCACGCTGCATAAATCCATCACCTTTCAAGCTGTGGATTTAGAAAGCCTAACTAGACAGGTCTATCTTTGCAGACCATTCTTTTAATAACCCAACTGCACATTTACAAGCAACAAAAGTGCATATACACAAATAATGCACACATCCACATCTTCACCTACAAAGCTAAGCTCTACAGAAATTTCTGAGTGTCTGTGTTTGAGTTCAGTGCCTGCCTTGAAATTTGCTTACCGTTCTGTGATAAAAAAAGCCTATTTACCGACACCCGACCTTGCAAATCCTGTCAATCCTCAAGAGACGGGGAGACGGCAGCGTGACAGGTTACAGTCAGATTTATTCTGGTCCCACTCCCCCTCTCCAGTTTTTTCTTTTCCCCTCGGTTGTTTTCATGGGACTTTAACCGTTCAGGCTGGCACACTGCAGCCTGCTGCAGGGCGCACTTTACTCCTCCAAGCCTCAGCTCGGGCAGACGGGCTATTTCCCAGGATAACTTCAGCGGTCCTCGCTCCCTGCCCTGCCCGCACGGGAGCCGCGCTCCAACGGCGCCCGGGGCGCCCCGCGCGCGGGACACGCGCGGAGCCCGGCTCCGCGTGCACCTGCCTCCGCAGGAGCCTCCGCAGCTGAAGCGCCGTGCGCGCCCGCCCGCGCACGGACCCGCGCCGCTTGCCGCCGGCCGTACCTTGATGCCCTGCTGCTGCGTGGTGAGCGCCAGCTTGGACTCGTCCAGGAGCAGCACCTCGCAGTAGAACTCCTCGGGCACGGCGCAGAAGCAGCCCATGGTGGCGCGCGAGCCGCGGCGAGGCGCGCAGCGCAGCGCAGCGCAGCTAGGGCGCGCGGC